>NW_021703782.1:48084691-48129941 GCF_005190385.1 Monodon monoceros | reverse complement strand
TGTGTGTGTGTGTGTGTGTGTGTGTGTGTGTGTGTGTGTGTGTGTGTATGGGGCAGAGAAATGTTATTTATATACAATCTGGGAAAATCTAGACGCTGGGTTTGAGTGTATTCTGGGATACTGAGTCAATATTCCTGATCAGAAATTAAATCTGCTAACCAAATCCACAGAAATGAAAAGTTAAAACCTCTGCCCCTCATTAGTTCTCTTCTTATCTGATTGCTATGACACTATCTGTTGTCCTTAATGCCTCAAAAATATTTGTATCATCATTAATTGATGTCTTACAGCCCTGTGAAGTAAACGACATTTTTGTTAGTATACGTTTTCTGTAAAACAAATAGTTGCTCTAATAGGCTAATATTTAAAGATTTTTCTCCAAAAGAGCCAAAAACCATCCCTAGCTCAGGAAATTCAATGTAAAATTCTAGTGGACAATGCTCCAAAACCCCCCAGAAGTATAGAAGTACATAATAAATGCAAGAAATAAAAGCTAAGCAAATTCTTGCAAATTAAAAGTATGAAATTCAGTCACTTCAATCCCTTTCAATATAAAACAAATCATCCATACTGGTCACGCAGACAGTTCCCTCTACATTCAAATTATTCACTTGAAGATAAGCTCCCACCAAACTCTTTAGGGGTTTAGCTAATTTACTGCACAGATACGGCACGTCTGTTGTAATAACAGGTAGGATGTATTGGGGTCGACCATTTATCAGAATTAGACTTCTTTTCTCAATTCACAGTGAATTATGCTGCCTACATGACTCCCCTCTCTCAGAGCCTGCCATCCCCTTACGGCCCCTAACGTGGCAGGCGAACAAAATTGACAGTCTCATCTTGTCAACAAGGGACGATTCTCCTGAGAAGCCATTTAACTTTGCCGAGGAAGCAATGTATTAATGTGCCTGTCCCGGGAATGTTAATCATCTTCAAGCTTCCGACCTAACTTTGACGTGAACGAAATCACCAAATTTGTTTACTAAATGAATCGTAATATGCTAATAAGAAAGCATGACATATATGGAAAAGCCAAACAGATGGTTTGTTTACTCCACTTTGCAACTTTATAAACGTTGTAACTCTGAAGATGTTAGTGAGAATTATTGGTTTGTTGGCAGAGGTGAACGTATCTCTCGCATACTAAATCTGGCACTACGGTTACAAAACAATTTGTCATTGCTGTGGAATGCATACAAAATGTTAATGTAGTAATGGCATTTAGGAAGGCAGATTGGTGGATGGAAAATGTCTATGCTGGATGCTCAGGTTAAGTGCAGAATTGATATCCAGCGCTGTTCCCTAACCATTTTACTTCTGAGTTGTATCTGACACATCGAGGCTTCCGGAGGGTGCCGATTATTCGATAGATAACCTGTTGCGCTGTAATGTGAGACGCGTGTTACACTGTGAATAGGATTGTGTTTTCACAGCATTTGGAAATTTTCTCAATCAGGCAGCTCTTATGGTGCTCAGTTTACTACCATTGTTGGGTAAGAAAAAGCAAGGCGGTTCACCCTGGCATCTTTTAAGGACTTCAATAAATCTGAGCTAGAATTTTGAGATTTATATTTACCCTGGATGAACTAGCCCTCAAGCCTTCATCCCTTGTTTTATTGTCTTATACAAAGAGTTTACAAGACCTCTTTCCAAAATAGTAAGAATGCATTTTTCTCTAGATGCTCACATTTCTTCTCCTATTAAAAAATAAGCTATCTTTTCTAATGTGTACAGAGTGGAACATCAGTTTCTCTCTGAGATCTTTTTCAAAGGAAATACTTTCTAAGACTAAATATCCAAGAAGGTTTTATAGCATTAAAACGGTTAATTTATGATCCTTTAAAAAGACAATATTTGGGATGTATGAGTTCCCCAGGTGGGGGGGGGGGGACAGAATTTTGTAGGCAATATTGTAACTTAGCTACGGCCTTATCTAGAATTGTGTTGAAAGATGAAACTACTTAAGATACATGAACAAAAAGAATGTGCAAAATCTAATTTATGTCTTTGGTTAAACAATGTCAAAACCACCAGCTGAGACAGCAAAACTTCAGTTAAGCAACCAGCAATGCACCTATGCTACTAAACATTTCAATGTTTAGCAACACTCAGATGATCTTTTTGAAATTCTTTTTACTTTTGATTCACAACAAGCATAGCCACAGAAGCAGAATTTTGTATGAAAGAGGTGCTTCTTCCTCCCCAAATCATGAACCACTTTCCCCAACTTCTTAGTTCCATATATATTCATATTGAAACCACCACGAATCTTGTGGGATTTACCTGGTGTATCACCATACAGTGACATTTCTACCTGTCTGCAGAAGAGAAATGAGAGAGCAAAGTGAGCTAAACGAGCCCCTGCATTCATCTTGCTGCCCAAGGATCGCTTTGGAGCAAGAAACATTAGCGGCTATTCCAGCCTGGCGCTTCTATCTCATTTGAAACATCTCCTCGTTCCTGACCAACAAAGAAAATTTCAGTAGAGTACTTTTACTGGTTTAACAACAGGGAGCTCCTGGGATCGTCAAAGTGCTAAGCCTTTTCCAAGGAGAGAAGAAATCAGCAGCTCAAATATAATTAACCTTCCATTCTCAATGCAAACTGCCACGCACAGGAGCTCTGCAGTCTATTAGCGAAGTTATAATGGCCAACAGGCAGAAGCAAAATTGGTCAAAAAGTTGGATGCTGCTGTCATATTTTTGGAATTATGATTAATGGCCCTAATAATGTGGATGATTACTGATATGTGTATCTCCAGCAGTTTATCATATTGCTCTGGCTGCCTACGTCCACAATAAGCAGGATGCTATCATTTACCTCTTTATTGAAGGCAATCCTTCTCTTGGAGGAGCGTATTCTAATTGCTTCGTAATGTTTTATGTCTTACACATTTTGCAGCTCTGGACCTTGCCAACTGTTTCGTGTCTACCATTGATTAATTACTGAATGTTTAATCAAAATTTAGAACCTAATGTAGTCATTTATGAGCACACTGCAGTGCCAAAGTAGTCAGGCTCTGCTCCCAAGTTTGGAGAGTGCTGAGTTCAAAATCAAATCCCAGCCATGCCTGAGAATCCAAGAATTTCACCTTGGGTGCTCTGAGGTTGCCAATTCCATCTCTGCTGATGAATGGAAGGTAATCTAACTACAGGGTAAACAGCAACTTTACCTACCCCTCTCCCCACTGGGTTTCCCTTTCCTCTTTCTCCCGATTCCCTCATCCACAGAGCACCACTGACTGCTTGCTTCTGAGAGCGAGAAGGTTCTCGTGAATACCCGTCACAAGAACATAGCTTTGAAGTGGTTAAACAAGTGAAAAATAATTTGCTGGGACAAATACGTAAGTTTTTTTTTTTTTTTTAATGTGGATTTTTTATGGTACTGTCATACAGCCATTCACCGTTGAAGTTAAGTGTTTTTTTAATACCATTACTGAACTGCTGAAATGGATGCTAATATAGCTTGGAGTGCTAATGTCAAGTCCTGGTAATAAAAAAGACAGACTGCTGAATGAAATAATTTCAAGTAAAAAATAGAACAAGAGTGCTCTCTCTCTTGCTCTCCACTTTTATTGAATTGGGACTGACTGAGCCAATTGCTTTAGAAGTCTGTAAAACACAATTACTAGTGAGCGGACTGACCCCCCAGTGCCCCCTCAGTGACACAGCAGACTAAAAAGGCTGCAGAGTGAGAGCGGCTCCCCTCAGCTGGCCGTCAGACCCAAGAGGCTTGCTTTTGAAGGTCTGTTGTTCTCATTGCCCAAATCTGTCTCCTTTGACTGAAAAAAGTCTTCCTCCCCATCCATGTGCTGAAGTAACTTCATACATCACTTTCTAAGATGAACATGTCTATTCTGGCAATTAAGGACGATCTGTCTTTTGATATTCTTATTTATGTGGGTGTTTACGTATAAACACACATATACATTATGTGGATGCATTTAGATGAGAATGTTAGCATCATTTTCGAATAGCTAGTAATAATTCCGATTGACATATGCAAGAGCAAAATTGCGCCACTTAACGTATGTTCGGGTAGAAGCACTTGGCTCCTTTCTCCTGAGGTGAAGTCAAAATAATTAGAGCAAGCAAGAAAAAGAATTAAACTAGAAGTAGGTAACATTCTTCCCCCTAGTTAGTAAAAGAAGTAATAAACTCCATAAAGTACTAGAGTTAAGATCACTAACACTTCAGGCATACCAGCTTTTTACCAGGAATTTACAGCTCCTGTTTCAATTCAAGCAGCTAGCATTAGGACATAAAATCTAGGTATTTTTTAAGTGTACTTTTATGTTAAATAACTGAAGAAAAAAATTGTCCTTTCCTGAAAAGCATTCTTTTCTCCTCCTTCTCAGCTTGCTTCTCTCTCACACGTGCACGCGTACACACATCTTGGCACCGAAGAATTAAAAGTTAATAAATCCCTTTTTTATGACATTGTAATTTTTTGGCAAGCGTAAACTCCTTTTATATTCTGCCACATTCATTTATTTGAAGCTTGTGGGAGTCTTACGGCAAAAACATTAAATTATTTCTGAGAAGGCTTTTTTAAAAAAGAAATGCCTTCTAGCCCAACCTTCACTATGAAGTTTCAACAGAGAAAGCAAAGTCTGTGTTCTTCTTAGCACGAGAACAACAACAACAAAAATGATCATTCACAGCAAGAGAGAGCTGGCAGAAGCCTCTCACCTTAAGAGAGAGCCCATTTTCCCAGGACTGATACAAGCATATACTAATATATGCGTGAAGTCTTATAACCTGCTTCCAGGTGAGAAACGGCCTATGTTTTTTAAAAAAGAAAAGGCTATCTAGAAAAACAAATATTTCAAATGAATGATGATGAGAAAGAATCACACCGAGAGAAAGTCTATCAGAGGATCGGGTAGACGGTGGTGGACCCAAGGGAGATGGAAATCAGGAAGATGACCCTTTCAAAGTGGTGCTATCATGAAAATTACCACCTGTGCATTTGGTATGTGCATTCTGCTCTAGATGCTGTTTTTGCCTGAATTTTCGAGTTTGCGCTGGCGAGAGCAGTAGCTTGTTCCCTTCGAGGGAAGATAAGGATAAAAAGGGTATTATAGAAGCATCACGTTTGTGCAGAGGAAGTTACGTAGCCACGAGAGATTGAATGTTACTCCCATCAATAGAAATTTGTAAAAATTTCTTTGTATCATGGAGAGAAAGTCCTTTGCCTGCCATTAAGCTTTGTTGTCTATTTTGTAGGCAGTTTGGTGGAAGTGACTGGTGTAGTTCTTGGACTGGATGAGTGAAAGGTCAGCAGAGGCTTAAATGAGCTTGTCTTACATCCAGCTGGGCCAGCAGGAGGTCATTAGGAAGATCCGAGGCTCACTGTAGGCTTGACAGAGTCTCTCCCTATGATACAAGGAGACTGTTTTGCTCATTGCTCTTCTCCCAGGATATAAAAAGAAGCCCAGAGACAGGAATGACACCGAAGTTTATCTTACTACCAAAGTTTCGGTTGAGGAGGGCACAACTAGCAATTATTCAGAAGGGGGATTTATTTTGTCTGTTTGCCTTTGATGGAAAGTAATGGAGAGAAGTACAAAAGACCTACTGATCTCCTGGCTGTATTGTGGAACCAAACAGAGTAACAGGGAAGAAGAAGAAAAAAAAAAACCTCTTCCTTTAAAAGTCAGAGGACTGGCACAACTTCACCTTTTAAAAGAATTCTGGTAAAGGAGAGCTGCAGTTTGAATGGCAAAAATATAGGAAACGAAAAGGCTGATGCCTTAACATGTTCTCTTCTTGTACTTGGAGAGGATTAACACGCTTTATTTGACAGCTAATTATATTAGGGCATATATACTAATAGTTATCTTCAGTTGGTGCTAAGTGGCTCATTTCTTGGAGGTATTGCCTGGTGAAATCATGTGTATTTACTGAGAATCTCTCTTTAGAAAAGTTCTCTAAGTTTCCAAACACAGAGAATGATGGAAAAAATGGATGTCGCCGCTGAGAAGGTGCTAACAGGAGGCAGGCAGCATGTTTTCGCATCTTCACCTCTGCTGTTAATGTATGCAGTGGCTCATCAGAGGTAGCTCATGTTAATTTATTCCTGCACACCTGTACAAGGCTGGAAGTCAGGTAATCAGACAAGCAAAAACTATACATCTCTGTTCTTTAGGTACAGCTACCCAGAGGCCTATAGAGGAACAAATTTACTTCTGGAGACATCAGCAGGTTTTAATAAACCAAATACAGATGTCTTATTCCATACAAATGAAGGAGTTTACATGTTTAAATCTGGACAGATTTAACTAGCAATCAAAGAGAAGGTTCACCCTTGGCACCAATGGTTGCCTCATATTTATTTGTAAATCACCCTGACCAAATATTATTTTGTTTTAAAATCTATTCATGGGGCTGAATCGCCTTTCCTGCACCTTGAAGATCAACCATATGTGCTGACCCTTCTGATAAAATTCAAGACGAACTGTGGCAATTAGTGGCCACTATTCTCAGAGGAAGAGAGGAACAAAGATGCAGACCATCTAGTTTCTGTGGACGACGTCTTCGTTATAGCTGCCAATGTAAAATCTATTTATGTCTGTTGTAGTGATTGGCATTAAATAGATTTTTATCATATTAGCAAATGATAAGGAATTTGGGGGAAGAGGACAGAAGGGTTTTTATTTTTCTGAATAAAAACCAAATGTAATTTATAAATGGGGTTGATCCATGGCCACTCAGCCCTCCTGGGGATCAAAAAACATGACAGAGGATGAGAAATGACCAAAGGAAGCCAGGCCCAGCCAATTCTATGACACTATCTATCTTCAAGAAAATGTCCTTTATGAAGACTGTAGGTTCTAGGCCAGTTGGAATTTCTTCTTCCCAGGGAGTATTTTCATATGTTTACTTCAAAACCCAGGGTCGGCTTTCCTGTTCCCTGACAGAACAGCATCTTGGCAGAAAAATCAAGGGACGAACAAGAAAGAAGTAAGGGCGTTCAGAGACTGTCAGGTGTAACACCACACACTGTTATCAGTATGCACGTAAATACTTCAGCCATTGCCTTATAGTTCTATAGTTCTTTACGGGGAAATAATTTACATTTTATTTCCAGAACCTGGAGTAAAAATTACCCTAACAACCACCTAGCGACCAGATGAATTGCAGTCTGGGTATATTAGCTTGCTCTTTGTCATTAGTGTGGAATGGTCCTCTTTGCTTTCTGATTTATTAAACTCACGCTCATTCACAGCTGTATAGAAAAGGACACCTCTGACACTGCGCTTGGACTCCTCAGCCCTCTCTCTCTCTCTCGTCTCCCTTTTTGTGACTTTACACAAAGAATATTCTTGCTTTTCAAAAAGCCTTCAATCGGATCTTATAAAAACCTAGAAAGACCATAAGCGAAGACTTGGAAATCTCTGCTACCTAGCCGTCAAATCTAAAACACAGCATTTAACATCTTTCTACCTCCATCCTACTAACAGCCTATCTGAGACCAAACACGCAACTCCCTCGTGTATAACCATCTTGGAAGAAGTGCAATAAGACCTGTTTCTCTCTCCTGTAAGGTGTTCTAAGCCCAAAGACAAGAAGGCTGCTTTCGTAGACAGAAGGAAGAGGGTCATTCTGTTAGTTTTATCACAGGCATCCCAGAAACCCGGTAGCCTTGCACACTTCAGCCCCCACTCGGAATGCCTTCTGATGCTTTATTTGCACAAGGAAGATGTTGTGGAGTCCAGGATGGATGAGTCGAGACTCTGGGGAGAGGAGAGAAATGGGCGAGGACACGGCAGGATTAAAGGCAAAGGGGGATTTCTGTTTGGGAAGATATGTTGGCTCAGAGAAAGGTAAGAAAACTTACCCTAGCTTCATAGTGAATTGAAGAGGACAAAAGCAGGGACACGAAATTCCTGGGGTTCTTGTGACTGACACAGTACAAGTGAAGAGAAAGAGGAAGATAATGTGTCTGAGGGGTAGATCCAAGATGTGAGACAAGAGGCTTTGTGAATAAGGAGATTAAATTACAGGTCGTTATTAGCTGATGAAATGACAATGAAGGGCTGAAACAGGAGTACAATTATAGTGCAGCTGTGTTTCCTGAGGTGCACGAGGAGGGTGGTACCCCAGTGGCATCACTGTTTTTGCTTGTTCAGTGGTAGTTACATTCACATCATATATTAACTCAAGTAATAGACTCAACAAGGATGAACACTCTTCTTAAAAAAAAAAAAAGTCAAAGTATCAAGAGTTTTTGCTATGTTTTTACCCTGAGGGCAAAAGATTTGCGGATTCTTGAAAAGCAAAATTTCATGTGAGAATCAAGACTTTCTTGTACAGTATTTTTTTTTCAATTTGCTTTCTATCATGTGTGACAAAACTCCAGAATTAAAAAGATTAGGCATGACGTGCTATTTCACCCATATGAAATGTAATCACCTGTCTTCTGAGGTTTGCAATCTCTTCTGTGACTGAACATACATGGGAGAATATCTGTATTATGCTTCTCACCTAGAATATCCTATATCCTCGTTATCCTAGGCACTGGTCTAAACTTCTGTATGGCTGGTCACTCATGAAACTCTCAATCCTTAAAATAAAATTAGAGATTGAAATATTCTTCTGCTATCACTCAATCACTAAATGTTTTTCCTCAGACAAACCACCCTCCCCACAGTACCTCCTTATACATTAGGACATAAAAACACAAGTGCTTGCGTCTTCTAGTGGCTTGACATAAATGAAAGCACCAAGCTTCGGGTGTTGTAGCCTTTGGTCCCAGAGCCATTTATTCCAGTGTCATGACTTGCAGTAGTTTCAGCAAACCAACTAAAACTGTGATAGGAATTCATGCAAATAAGCTTAAATTTTGGCTTGTCTTCAAGCACTCCATTTCCATAAATATTTTATGCAGGTTTTCATGAGTCTTTTATTTTTGTTAAAAAAAAAAAATCCAATGCATTAACCTCATTATCACAAGTGCACTATTTCAAACATAAAAGAATGAATATTGCTCACAAACTTGGGGGGGTGGGGGTGGGTATAGTATTATATTTTATTATTCAAAGTCTAGCTATCTTATCTGCCGTATTCTGGGGCTGTCGACGATAACCCGGAACTGAAAAGAACTCTGTGACCATAAAACGTTTTTTACAGAACAAGGTAAATGGGGGAGGGGGGATTTTTAAGAAGAGAGATTTCTCTTCAAAGCATGTTTTGAGTTGTACAAAGAAAGGCACCTAGTTTTTTCTCAGAGATTTTGCTTTTCATACATTGGGCCGCTTATATTTTAGTACAAAGGAAAATCTATTTTAACGTTGGTTTTTAAAAAGACTGAACTTTTAAAAAAAGCTGAGCATTCTAGCGACAGATCACTACTTTTCAGTGTACTTCTATTATGTTACTTTGTCAGAGACCTCTGCCCAACTGATAAACACTAGAATTTGGGTGCTGGCTCTTTGGAAACCTCCTAATTCATTTTGTTTCTTCTACATATATTGATTTTTACCATGTAAAAAAATTTTCTCCAAAAATATTTTTAAAAGGCACTGGAAAACCAAAAACCACATCCAATATGATGGGATGAACTAACTGTGTGACTCTCGTTGAGCCAGTGTATCATGTAAATGATCTGTTCATAAGCTTATCTCCGCAAGGGTAGGACAACTGTGTTACCCCACCACTGACCACCTTGACACATTCCATTTCTATCACATTTTCTTTAAGATGATTGAAAAAGACCACTGTAGGTTTAGGACCAGCTGCTTCTGTTTAAGCCCAACAGTTTCAGAGCTGCAGCTACATAGCTGAGGTGTGATGTCATCTGAAGGCTGGACATAATATATTCTAACTGATCCTCAAAGTATATGCATGCCTCCCCTTCTGTGCATAATTCCCACGACAGATTATATTTTAGAGATGTGCTCCAAGACATTGTTAAAAAGTTAAAGTAACCCACATCACCATACCACTTCCCCGTATCAACAATTACTTTGGTCCCGTTTTCTTCTGATATTTTTATGACTCTTAAAGAATTCAAGGACATACTAAATACTCATGTAAGAACGATAACATTTCTGGTTATACCTACGGAGATGCAGGCTGTCTCGATGTCCTGGACCTATGGTTCTTTCCATCCGTAAATTTCTGTTTCTATATTGGATAAATATGTGTGTATGAAGATAATATATTGATTTAATGAAAAAGCCACATGGCAAAGCAGAAATATATATCACAGAAGCTGCGGCTTCTAAGTGAAGGTTCACGGGGAAGCAGGGAACTGTGTACATAGTTAACTTATTCACACCTAGATGCATGGAAACACACATACACAGAGCACAGAGAGAAATGGCGTGCATTACTGGGGAAGATGGCATATGACTCTGCATGCTTAGTCACAAGCACCAACTGCAACAATCCTTCACGAGCACGGCAGCTTGGGGGGGGTCACGTGATCACTGTGGACAATCTTTACAGTGCATCAAAAAACATCTAAGCTGGATTTTTTTTAATGTTTCAAGTCCACCATGACTGGCACCCTCCACCCCCGGCAGGAGCAGCCAATGGAGATTTACTGACCTGTCTCTGCTTCGGCGAGAGGGGAAGGCGGCATTGCAGCCAGCCACCGTGCAGACGTGCATCTCTTTCAAGTGAACGTTCCTGTAGTGAAGCTTCACGCTGTAGGAGCTTTTGAAACTCTTCTTGCACACATAACAGATTTTGGGGTCTGGGCTAGAACACAGATCACCTTCCGGGGAGAACTTTTGAGGGCTGCCGTAATTCAGAGATGATGTAAAACTCTCGTGCAGGGCTGCCATGCTGGCACCCCCGCCGTTGTACAGTCCGTACTGGCTCATGTAAAACATGTCGTAAGTGGGATCTGTAAACTCTTCCTTCACCTTGATGACGTCCTGGTGAGAGGGCTCACTGTGGTTCTCGTCCGGCCTCTCACTGTTCACCAGGACTTTCTCGCTCACCTCGCCGTGCATGTGCTCATCCCCTTCCATGGATTCCTCACCTAGTTTGGGCTCCGAAGACTCAGACTCGTTCTCGTAGTCCCGCTCAGGTTCTTGGTCCTCGGAAGTCATGCTGTCGGCCCTTCGTATTTCAGTCCTTGAAATGCACCGGGTCCTGCTATGCTTAGAAAAGTCCTTCACAGACATGCCTGGACTCATTTCCTCCTGCGAGTGGCAGTGATTGTCATGGCTGCCATCGTTGACCACAGCTCCGCCATCATTGGGGTCGTCGTCTTCATCGTCAAACTCATCGGCAGTGTCAATAATTTCCTTCTCGATCTTCACAGGCATGCTGGACTTCCTGGGCTTCTTCTTGGGCGCCAGGTCGGCACTGGGCTCATGAGTGGCCATCATCACTACTGGCGCTGCTGGCTCAGAGGGTAATGGGGGGAGCTGCTCTATGGTACCACTGGTTGGAATGATGGGACTGGTCGGGAGGGAGGTTGGAGGACTCACCATTTCCCCCGGAGTGAGTAAACTTCTATAAAACGGAGGAACTGGTTGGACAGTCTTTAGCCCAGAAAACACCAGCTGGCTAGGGAGAGGATTCTGTAAGACGGGGTCTAGTGGGGGAGTGGTAAAACCCATTGGGGGCCGGCCAGGGCTTGTGAGTGTGAGATTTGATTTTGTACTTGCTATGACGGGGGTGGCAGCCCCTGATGTGGCCCGAATTAAATCTTTGTCTCGGTTATTCCTTAGCATAGGCATGTGAAGGCGAGGGTTAGGGTTCGCACTATGACGGTTACGGCTTCGGAGGGAGCTAAAGACCATGTTGCAACCTTCGATGGTGCACCGATGTTTGATCTTCAGGTGAACAGCGTTATAATGGATTTTGAGAGTACCTTTGTCATAGAACGTCTTCCCACACGCGTTACAGAACACTCTTCCTTTCCTAGACGCTGACCCCATCCTTCTCATCCGGTGGATCCGGAATGAGCTTTTTGGGTGTTCGGTTTTGGACAGATCACTGACCGGGGCGGAATTCTGAATGGGGGACACGCAGGCTGGCTCAGTTTTGGGCTCCACGTTAGTAATGCTGGTCAGGGCGTTTCTATTGGGCGTCTGGTCGTTCTTGTAGGGTGTGGGAGACACTTCAGATTCACTGCTCTCGTTATATTCATTCTGGGTCGAAAGGCTGGGTTCCCGCAGCCTCAGTCCTGGTTGCTCTAACAGCAACCCATTCGGAGGCAATCCTAGCAGCGGGGCTGAGACCGGGTTTATGTACTGGAATGGCAGCAGGAAGGCGAGGCTGTTGGGGATGTTTTCAAAGTGATGAATGCTGGAAGGGTTGCTGTTCTCTAGATGGGCAAGGAGGCTGGGACTCCTGGTGCGATTATTACTCTCAATGAAAGTTCTGATGTCTGAGTCTGTCTTTGAAGACGGTACAGCTACGGCCTGCCCCTCTTTCTCCTGAATGGCCATCAGCTCCACAATGGATTTGGTTTCTCCGAACCGCAGAAACTGCTGAAGGGTGATGATTTCCTCTTCTCGAGACATGATGGCCCAGCGGTCCAGCACCTTGCCGGCAGCATCCTGGAGGCCACATCAAAGAAATGACAAAGACAAACACAAAAACTTATTGACTGTGCATGACTATTCAGTGCAACCGAAGGTGCTCTGTCTGCTCATGGAACACCGAGAGCAGAAAACAACATGCAAGCACGGTTAATACAAGTCGATCCACAAAGCATACTTCTCTGCCATGCCAATGTAGTCATTAGAGTCACAGTTAGAGAAACACTGAGTTGAATAATGTCAAAGCAAACAAAACGTAGACCACCGGGGCTCTGTGATCTAAAATGCCTACACTACTGCTACTTTAACAACAGTGGCCTATAGACTATGCAAGTATTTAGCATATATTAGTACGAGATGTGAACTCTTGCTGTGCAACCCAGTGTACGCCAAAAAAAAAAAAAAAAAAATGGTACCTTAATCCTTATCAAACAGTGGCACCATAGGAAGGAATTGAGTACATTTTTCACATTTTATTTCTCGAGCACAGCACTGGGTTCAATGATGTAAATTCCTTTAAATAGGAGCTATTATGTGAATTTCTGAATCAAAAGGATGAACAAAGTAGCATTAACCCCATACCCCCATTGCTATGCTGTATTTCCCCCCCTTTTTAATGGCTATATTTTCGTGTCATTTACCAGTAGCCTATTTCATAAGGTAGAGTAAGGCGAAACGGTAATTGCACTTTTCTGAAAATTGATTGTAATCCTATGATTCAAAGTTTGAGTTAGACTTAGCGTATCTGACTTTTTATCATCTTGTTATAAATGACAGCTATACATATCTAGAAAGTAAACATGTGATGGATTTAGAGAGAATAAATGTGTAAAAATGTTGTCTCTCAACATTCCCCTCTGATAGCAGAGGGAGTCCACAGAGAATACACATCAGTAATCACCAGACTATGTGTTGTTAAATATACATTAAAAAGCATTTCACACTTTCATTTTTTGCTAGTAACTATGAGATACGCCTGGAGGTCGGACTTAAAAATCCTGCAGTATAATGTCAGGCAAGCCATTTCGGTGTGGAGTGAGAAAAATCTGTTCAAACACTTAAATAATGACTCCGTCATCTTCTAGGGCACAGCTTCTTCCCACCAGTACAGGATACTCGGCAACCCTCTGTGAACAGCACTTGCTCCAACCCTTGACTGTCACTTTACAGAAGCATAAAATCGTCTTAAACAACAAGACAAGAGCCTTATTAATTACAAAGAGGAAAATCATAACATTATAATGGAGAAACCTAGCAGACACCACCCTAACCAAGTTGTCCAAGAAACATTACCCGGTGATAAGGAACATCACGGACCTTGTGTGAGATAGATACATATGTGTATACATCTATACTGAGAAGGGCACACTGCTGCTTCCGTGGCACGCTTGCCCAAAAATTTATACCTCAATCTAATTATGAGAAAACATCAGATAAACCAAAACTAAAAGGCATCCTGCAAAACGGTCGCAAGTATTCGTCAACGTGTAAATGTCGGGAAAGATTTTTAAAAACTCAAAGACCTAAGATTGGTTACGGATTGGAGGAGACTAAGAAGACAGGACAAATAAATGTGAGATTCTAGGGATCCTAGACCAGAAAAAGAACACTAGTGGGAAAACTGGTAAATTTGCAATAAAGTCTCTAGATTAGTTAACAGCATGGTATCCATCCTAATTTCTTGGTTTCAACAACCATACTATGCTCATGTAAGATGCTACGTTAGGGGAAACAGGATAAAGGGAACGGTACTATTTTTGCAATGGAGAATTCTCTCTCGTAGACCGTTCCACTCAGCCTTGCAACATGAAATTCTCTCTGGACCACAATCGTATGGTCTGAATCATGACACCTAAAATTTGATAAAAAGGCAATACTTGTCATTTATTTAAATTACTTAAAAAAGAAGCTCTAATAGTTACATGGTATTCCTTATAAGGCTCATTGCTAGCATTCTATCATTTTATATGTGTGTGGGTGTCCAGTCCTACATAAAGTCAAATACAGATGTCCCTCCCTCATCTTGTAGGAGAAATTAGCCTTCAGATCAAACACCCTCAGACAGCTGTCTGTTCACATTAGTCGTACAAATGATGTGTATACACGGTGACCCTGGATGATCCTGGAGTCGGGCAGTAGCCATTTTTTAAAAAGTTATCGCTCACAGCAACGGGTCTCCCTTCCATTCTTTTTTGGGGCAGGGAAGTAAAGGAGAGCGTTGGTGTTGTAAATAAGCAGAGAAATACATTGTGATTTTTGCAGAGATTATCTCATTTGAGCCCTATAATAGCTTCCAGAGCTCAGCAAATGTGTAACAGATGAGACACCGGAGGTGAGATGGCTTGAGAAGGTTGCGAAGATGCTAACTGGGGTCCAGGACTTGAACCCAGAAATTCTGACTCCAAGCTCGCTGAGGTAAGTGACTGTCATCCATGAGGCCATTTTGCAGGTGGGCGCACTGAGTCTGTGATGACAAGGAGCAGGGCCTCTCCTGAACGAGGCTGGTCTCCAGAGCGCTGTAATGTCCTCTTCTACACTATTTGTCTTTTAACCATCAAATCCATTTTCTTGATTGTTCTTTTATGGAGGCTTTCACTGTGGAAACCCAATCCGAGCAAGGTACAGCCATTTCTTCCTCAGGTTCTTCCCAGGTAGCCTGCAACTAAATCTGCATATCGATAATGTACTTACAGAGCTGGCAGCCTCCGGCATTAAAACAGGCCCTAGAAACCATAGCAACTGATTAAACCCACCTGAGGCATCTCCTTCCAGTCACCCTCCTGTCTTCCCTCCCCTAACGGTACACAGCAGTCCCATATGGTTTCTCTTTTCTCCTGGCCTGCCACAATGCCTGCTATTTCTAAATCTACTGCCTTTCAGACTCTTTTTTAGGCCTGAGTGGCTGTCTCCACTAAAAAGGAGACTGTCATGTTAAAGCACTTACTTCTGGTGGAAGAGGTCCAGGCTACTTTGCTGGTAGCCTGAATGATAAAAGAGAAGCTTCATTTATCGTGGTAACAGAAGCATCCATTTATATTTACACAGAAGGACAACACAGTCTCTTTGTAAACAAAGTTGCTTGGGGACGGGACAAATATCTACACTGCATACTCCCAACTGGAGTCCTCCTGACAGGGTAACCTCTGGATCCAGGCAATGTGAAGTGCCACCAAAGTTCTTTCCAAAGAAGCCATCATTCATCAAGATGATCTAAGACCATCACGTTCACAAATAGAGAAACTGCAGCAAGCAAGAAAGTTGACTTTCTCATGCAACAGAATGGGTCTGAAAGCTCAACGCTAGAAATGAACATCACTTTTAGCATATCCTCGGATTAAACTGGTTGAAGGGAGTTAGAAATCATCAAAGGGAAAAAAGAGAGGCCAAGCTTCTTTTTTCCTGAAGATCTTTGTGACAGAAGTAAGCACGATGTGGTGCAGTGATTCTCAAACAGTGGCTTAAGACTCCTCTGTTAAGACAAGACTTTCCACGAGTGGTCCACATGCTCTTCAAAAAGGGCTAGTCTGAGGGCTATTATTTTCCTAAAACCAGTCTGCAGGTAATTGAGAGCAACCATTTGGAAACCTTCGGGACAATGGGACACTGCTGTAACAACTAAAGGCATGATCACTTCTTTTCAAAGTAATATTATTTTATTTTATTGAACTTAAGTGTTGTTGGCTTAAGACTGATTGGGGGGGAAACTGGTCCTTCCTCACAGATAGCTTGAGAAGCAGAGATCTATAATCTAGGCCCCCTTATCATGTCAAATACACTTTACCAGAGTAATTAAGAGCCATAAAAAGAATTAGGTATTATCACAGAATAAATATTAATAAAACAGAAATTCAGTCTGTTAGGCCACTAGGAACATCCTGACTACTGACCAACTCACACTGGGATGCTGGTCTCATGCATGAATGATACATCACATCAGAGTGCGTAACTAGATTCTTGTCCTTCCCATTCGATTTTGTAGTTGGTGAGTCAGTTACTTTTAGGCTTCCCCATTTGTAACCAGCGTTCAGTGACCTTGAACCCTCTGCATTGGGGATTATTATTTATGAAATGAGGATAATAAGATTTACCCTGTTAAGTGAAATGCAAGGTATTAGGATAAGTATTGATTTCCTATGACAATAACTGGCTATCCTATTAATTAAAAGATGAGTAACACCAAATAATCCAGACTTATAAACCAGTTTTACTGAGTTCAGAAGAAGTATACAACACTTAAAATATTTACATCTAAGCGTTTTAAATGAAAAGACTTCCTTTTATTATTCACTGGACTGGTGATTATATCACTCAGTAGAAATCTGGCACCCAGTTCTACATGGCTCCAGAGTGATTTTCTAAAATCTTTCTTGCAGTAGGATCAATGATCATGGTTTCAGTGGTTTTATTTGAGCCCTTTCTTCATATCAAAGCACCTTATAGGATGCATAGTTTTAAAACCAGAGTCAAATAAGACTGTTTGGTTTTTCTTATTTGAGGGAAAGGGAGAGTAGAGAAGGAAAGATGTAAAGAGACTGAAGAGAGACCAGATAAGAGGCTTTGGGATCATTAGACTGTCAGGTGACCTCAAGCCCAGAGAATCCCCAGCCCAAGAAGGCCACTGGCATGCCAGAGCACGGAGGGAAACACTGCCTTTCTTTCCATGCGTGGAAATGAGAGAGGAACACTGAACGTAGCAGAGATCTAGGGCTTCTTTGCTCTAGCAGTATTCTAATTATTAAGAAATCAGCCAATAGTTTAAGTCTCAAAGACAGGTGCAGAATAGTTTAATTTTCTACTCTATTTAATGAACTTCTTGTCAGTCAAATTTAAGGCACAATTTAAAGAAAAAATCCAAAAACGATTAGCTAAAAACTAAAAACGTTCCCCCTTTGATCTAATTTTAAAGCTTTTAATGAAATGTGGACCACCTAAAACAAAATCAGAGGTTTATGAGATGTAGTTTTTGATTTCACGCCTACATTTGCAGTGTTACTATCTTAAGGAATTATTCCACCCTAACCATACTGGCAACTTATTTTCATGACCGGTTTCCCATTGGAATTTTCTATCCTTTCTCCTTCAGGATGAATTCGGATATCAAGGCAAGAGAAATGTGGTTGAGTAGAAGGTAGAGAAATGACCAAATTTCAAGCCTATCCAGCTTGGCACTCGTATCAGGTAAAACTGAGCTGTAATTGCTGAGTTAAAAACTGATGAAACCATGCTATGCAAAACTTGAAACATAAATGTTGCCAGGCTTTCTAGATGTTTAAGTCTTAAGGGTAAACGAATCGTGGGAGATCTACACAAAGGAATACTAACTACTGGGCAATGACGAGGCATAAACTATCGACAGAAGCAGAACCTTAAGAATGAAAGAAGTCAGACCTAAAAGGCTACAGACACTACCAAGCCAGTCAGAGGAATCATTTTGGAAAAGTAAGACCATAAGAACAGAAAGGAGATCAGTAGTTGCCAGGGGCTGAGGGTGGCAGAAAGGGATTGACGGCAGAAGAACAGAAAGGAACTTTGGGGAGTGACGGTAACGTTCTACATCATGACTGTGCTGATGCCTGTATGACCGTATCGATTGTACATGTAAAATTGGTAGATGTTTTTGCATGGAAAGTATACCTCAATGAAGTTGACTGAAAACATTAAACCATGAAAAGTGCATGAAATCTCACGACTCAACATGCACAACTTTCCCTATTTATACATGTATATAGACCGTCTTCTTGTTTCCTTCATTCTGTTGTGACCAGAAAAACAAAGACACATGCCTTCCTCCCCATTCTCTCCTATCCGTAGGGGGTACACAACAATCCACTAACGTGAGGAGTAAACATGAGAATTTCTATTTATTTTTTAACCTAGAAAGACAATTTTTTGCTAATATTACTAATTGAGAAACAGCTTTACATATATTGGGGCGCAAGCTCAGGCATTTTTACGAAAGGGGTGCGTAGTCATAAAAATCAGAGGTTGCTCCTCTACGGAGCTAATATTGACATGTGGCAGGCACGTACCGTGCACACACGTCTTGTCAAACACTCTGGAAGAAGCTGATGAAGGGCAGTCAGTTAGGTAATTCACCATAGCTCACCTTCACCTGTGCCTTTGTGCTGGCCTCTTGGTTGGGTGGATATGTGTCAAGGAAGTGACCCAGAAATTAGGAAATATAACATTTAACTGCTGGGTCACTTCAGGAGCAAGTGATGGGCTCAGACTACTATCTCAGATGTTATGAACAGGGGCACTCCGTCAGCTTCATATGGGGGGCTGTAAATGGAGAGCTCACGGATACCACCTGAGAGTTGGATAGGGTTGGCCACGATGACTGAAAGCACTACCTACAGTTTTAAAGAAAAAAGCTTATAGGAGTCATAACACTTTCAGTCCTCGTCTCTCCCATTCCCCCGCTAGTGACCTGTTTTGGAACTCACGTGGGTCCATATGTAACAAGCAGCTATTTCAATTTTAAACTGTCTTTCTAAAGTCAAGTTACTCTTAAACCTCGTCTCTTCAGCCAAACAGTTTAACTGGTGTGGGCGCTCTCCACTCACATCAGAGCTATTTTCTCCCATTTTTTGTTAGATCCTATTTATTTCTCTAATTTATATGACTTGGCAATCTGAAGTGTGTACGGGTCAAAGTTTGTGTGCCTGTGTGTGTGTGTGTGTGTGTGTGTGTGTGTGTGTAAGCAGGCGAGAAGGGGAGATGAATAAAAATGGTGAAACAAAAAAATTCTTATTGAAAATAACAGATTCTGGGAAGCACTTAGGGAAATTTTTAAAGCAATATTGTGATAATTTCTGAGAAACACTTGAAATTATGTGGGAAAACAACTTGGCATGCTTATTTGTTTTAGCAAATTTACATTTAAACACATATTTCCGGGAGGGCACTGACTGAGAAAGATGCGCCACTAGCATATACAATATACACTGGAGCAGTCTGCTTGTGTAAGTAAACAAAATTACACTCTTCTTTATTCACACAGAGTTCTTTTATGTGATGGTGCTTTCCCAGTGTTTCAGGCTAATGTTTCCAGGCCAGCTGAAACAACTGTAATATCTGTAGGCAGAGTGAAGCATACTCATTTATACCATGATTGCACCAAATGGTGCAAATTAGACTTGATAAAAAAAAAAAATCAACATTTGTTTTGGGTAATGAAAACCCTACTCAATTTCCACGATTTGGAAATTTGTGTTTTGCAGAATTTCTGAAGAGCATCACTTTACCTTCAAAATACAATGTTGACCAGTCCATTCTTGCTTCCTCTGCCAATCCTCTTGCTTTCTCTAGGACAGAGGTGTCCCATGAGAAAGAATCAACGGAGTGTGGCACAGACAGAAAGGAAAACTTCCAAAGAAAAATCAAGACTGGACTTTGTTAACATTTATGCACATGTATCCCTTTTGGAAAACAAATATGCTTCCCTCATAAACCCAAGCCCATCGTTGTCAGGAAATGAGTGTGTGGACATCAGAGCTACGTATATATTGGCTGGCTGTGATTACAAAAGCTGGTGCTAAATTCAGTACGCCCAGATTATAAAGAACTTGCTTGAAATACCTTTCCAATTCCTCTTCCCCCCCGCAAGGAGAAATGAACTCTATAGGAATATCCACCACTGGTTAAAATGATAGAGCTCGCAGAAAACTTTGCATTAAAGAAGTTTCTGTCAAGATGAGAATCTTACTAGTCCTTGCTAACACTGAGGTGTCCTCTCTATAAATACTGTTTGCACATAGGGATCAACTAAAAGTTACTTATCATGTACATGTACGTGTACACAAACATGGGCCTGCACAAAAAGACTACCGTCCGGGGGTCACTGCACGAAACATCATAAATCAGTCTTATTATAAATTAAAAATGCTCCACAGTGAAGAACGGTAGTATACTAAGGTAAGGCATATCAAATTACTTGCAAAAACAAAAAAGTACACAGTTAAGGAATGCTTCTTGGATGACACTGGAAGTTTGAAGGGAATGGCCCTTGACTGCAGTTGGGAGCGGAAGGAAAAAGCAACATGGTAATTTTATGTGATTTTGAGGTGTGGCTTTGATAGATTTTTCAGTATATAAATTTCTATCATTTCTTTTTTTGATCCATATTTGAATCTATTTTTTTAGTGAAGATATATTTTACAGGAAAAAAATTACTGATAAGTTGAACAATACAACCTCCCCAAATGATCACCTCTGACCAAGATAACATCAAAATGCCAGGGCACTAGTTTTAAATAGTTCTTGTGATTTTTAAAACATATTGTTTGACTTTTGATAAAAAAATTCACTTTGTTATAGAATGTTCTTGACTATGGACCAGATAAGAATACATATAATTAATTCAGAGAGGACTATCACTTCTCCCCTCAGTAACGGTCTGTACAGCATTTTTATTTTAAAAACTGTGATTATGATAGATCACTCCGGGGTTACAACACATTTAATCATAGAAACTCCAGCTAAGCTCTATTAAAGGCCTGTCAGGACTTCTTCTCTGTACCCAGGAATTTTAGCTTGTCTAGCTTAAAACCCGCTCTATGCATTTCCTCTATGGGTATTCGTTTGCAAATAAATAAAGCAGTTCCCTTGCTTTGCCATCTAAAAGATTTTCAGAGGAGTAAATTACTTTCTTCAATGCATTTCAACAATTGCATTTCAAAGATTCCAAGGTATTTTTCAAATGACCTAGCTCCATTGTAAATCAAACCTGAGAAACTTTTAAAGACACCATACATTTTAATATTTAATAACAGGGACTTCCCTGGTGGTGCAGCGGGTAAGACTCCGAGCTCCCAATGCAGGGGGCCGGGGCTCGATCCCTGGTCGGGGAACTAGATCTGCATGCCGCAGCTAAGAGTCCACACGCTGCAACGAAAGATCCCGCGTGTCGCAACTAAGACCAGGTGCAGCCATAAATTATTTATTTTAAAAATTTGATAACACTATCTTAGGAATCATGTAAGTTTCAAAATAGAAAATCTTAAATCCAGCTGATCTTCATTCCTAGCATATCAACCTTTTAATATAAAATTACCTGTGAGCCTCTAAGCACAGAATATCTAACCCTATACTAATGGGCTAAAACAGAATTTGTATCTTCAAGTTCCAAATTTTGATTATGCTTAATATAACTTACTTACTCATAGTCAACCTTAGAGGAAAATAAAGAACATAGGTGAATGACACCTGAATTCTAGTCTTCCTTTGTCAATGACCAGCTGTATGACTGTCAAATCACCGAAACCCAGTTTCGGTTTTCTCACGGTATAGGTAAGAGAATGTAAACTTTACTAAACTTTCTAAGCCTCCCTAAACCCAAATTCCCTTATTTGACTATTTATTCCTAGAATCTGGACATACAAGACATTTCAATTAAAATGTTTCAAACCCTAAACTAAAATTTTCCCTTTTGACCCACTTGTGTACGTAAAACCTATTTTCAGAATATTTGTATGACTGAAAATACGCCCTCATCCGGTTATTGTATTGTTCTCTTAATATACTCTGGATGCTTCCTTTGATGCTTCTTATCGGTGATGTGATTAGAGGTACTAATTCTTCTGGATTAATGTTTACTCCTGGTCAATTTAACGATCAGTTCAAGTGAAAACTTCACTTGAAAACTAGGGAAACTGCTCAAGAAGTTCCTTCGAGGCCTTGGGAAGCGCCCCACTCCTCCAAATCATCCCATCAATAGAGTTTGTGAAAATTCTGTAAAACTTGAGGCTCAACCATTGCAAAATAAATGTTATACCTCCATAAAGCTATATAAGTAAATATCTGTAGATTTCCAGCGATCTCTGCAGTTCCAAGAAACAGCAGTATTTGTATATAAAACCCACCCCCTCAATTAAACCTTTTCAATACACACAGGTTATTTTGGAGATGATCACCATTGAGATGCTAGGGGGTAAATCATTTTATGGTTCAGGACAACAAAGGAACAGTTTGAAATCCTCACAGAAAACACTAGAAACGGGAGGAAGGAGAAGGATGGGCCCTGCAAGTGGTCTTGTTTTCTCCTCCCCTCAGACATACAGATAAAACCTGAGTCCTTGGACAGCTATAAATCTGCTTACTTTGCAATAAACAACACTCACCAGAGCCCTTGCTAGCATTTTTGCTTTGAGCTCTACATCTTCCAGTTTACCTTTCTTTCCACAACCGACGTTCTGCCACTGAGTTTGCAGAAAGCTTCCGTCTATCTAGGCGTCTGTGCTGGGGCTTTACGTATCTAAACACAACTGCCAGAGACCCTGGCATTTCCTGATGGGCTTTTTCCTGTAATGTCTGATAAACAGCAAACACGGGTGCAATTTTTTTTTTTTTTTTTTTTTTTTTTTCACGACGAAGGTGATTTTCAACATTAGGTAAGGGCCACAACCTTCAGTCTCTGTCTGAAGGCTGTCTGTGCAACCGAGATCCTCAATCCTGGTACGTTATCCCAGCTTCCAAAGCTTGAATGGCCGATTCTGGCTCACGTATTATACTTTGAATCACTCCACAACTGAAACTGACTGAACCACCCTGAGGAACTTTAACGTATTCATTAGGATGTGAGGGAGCAGGGGTAGAAAGGAACTGAACACTCACTAAGCAGCATCCGATAAAACACACACAGGACGGGGTGTGTGATTGAACAGAGAGAGATATTGAGATTTAACTTTGTTCTTCTCTGGGTATAAGAATGGCAGTAGAACACAAAGATTAATTTCGTGCTTTAGCATTCATCAGGGAACAACACATTATTACTTGTAACACATACACAAGGCTGTTGATGGATATACTTTCCTTTGATGGCTCAGATTAAATGTGTTCCTATAAGAGGCACCCTCACACGTGTGTGCGTAATTATAAATCTACGTACGCGTCATCAGTTTGAGTTTCTGTGTCTTTCTAAGCAGCTATCGGTGTAGCTATTGTACGTTTTATTTGGTCGCGAAATAGAGGTGATTTGGGGGTTGGTGGCTGACTGAAGAAACAGAGATCAAAACCGGAAAAAGCAGAGTAAATAATCAACACACGTTACTATAAGCCCAAACTCAGAAATCCAAAACAGAGGAGGGGGAAGCGTGCATTACGGAGCACAAGGTAATAACCGCGCCTGTATGCCTTAATACCCTCTTGTCCCAGCAGTCCTGACTTTCGAAGCAGCCCACTTCTCGACATTAACGGTAGTCATTTGGAGAGCAGCAAACGTGCCATTAGAAGCACTTTTACAAGTGTATATTCATCCACCAATTAGCTTAATGTGGACGCTTTCTGCATATTTTCTATCCAGGCTTGCACAAATCTTATTAATATTTCCCCCTAGCGCTTTGACAGATTACCTTGTCATTACGCATCCTGGAGCCTTTTAAACAATATGGGTAAACTACTGTTTGTGAGGTTAATGACAATTATCCCCTAATTACTGCATAAGTCACTCAGTCCACTTTATCTCATAGGCAGGGTTCTGCTCTGTGTATCTGCCATTGTGTCACCGTAAATGAATCTTGTATTGCTATGTTTATCTGCCATTGCCTTGTAAATTATACTGACAGAAGAATGAACAAATTACTGCATGTCATCACTTAAATACTGCTTCTGAAATTAAAAAAAAAAAAAAGCAGCTTCGGCACAGTGCTTGAACTGTGATTTTAGCAGATCACAATTAGTAAAAACGTATTTAATGTTTTCTGTTATATTTCAAGGCAGATAGCTTGGAATTTATAGTGAAGTCACAACAATGGCACTGATGTGGGGGGGAGGTGAGTGGAAGGTGAAGAGCAGTGGAGGCCAAAGAAAAAAAGGGTGAGAACAGAAATAGAAAGGCCAGCCCAACCTCCTGAATACATTTCCTATCATGTCATCATCATATCATTCCTATGTCACTCTTGAAGTATTTTCCAAGAGTCTTCAATTCCAAATCAAATTTCATGGGTTTGGGATAAGCCACACCCTTCAGCTAGAATAATTTTTTTTGAGGGGGGCGGGGTTCCTTATAGCCCAGTCCAGACATAAAACACAGCAACTGTGTAATTGAGAAGAGATAATATAATAAAGGCCACAGGCTAAGCCTATTTCACTGATACATTTTTAAACATTATTAAACAGGTTCACAAACACTGTTTCCAAAGTTGCATTGGAAATTGTTTAACTGTGTTTACATCAATGAAATTAGTTTAGTCCACTGCTGCATCAGGGTAACTACATCTGCTCTGATACAATTTACAGGGAAAATAGGATAATCTGAACATCTTTAAATTTAAAAAAGTAAGGCAGATTGAGTCCACTGCGAAGAATCTGGAAGAATTTGTTTTTAACCGGAAATCTGTGATTCTACAGATTATCAGGTGAACAAATGTTTGCAATGAGAACAGGCAGAAATATCTGGCTTCCTGAGATGACTGCCATTTAATGAGTGTCTTAAAACACTGTGAAATGAGAAACATTCAAAATGCCTCCATTTAAATGACACCAAGGTGGCTGACAACTGGCAAGCATAAGTAATGGGGCTGCGCCCATCTGCAGGACAGCTTTCAACTCTTAACTAGTTGGGCGTGTAGAAAGCTTGCATCAAATTGCCTTATGACAGCCACAAGTGTGTAAGGGAGGGCCCGCAGCACTGATGATAAAGCTATTTGGTGGAAGCATGCACACACGCATACACAGTACCTCCTGGGGCACTCACTGAACAGGCTGGAAGAAAAAGCTGCAGGAGAAAAGGAAAACAAGAAAGCCAGAGTTGACGGCCTGGCCCAGGGGCCTCGTGGAGCCCAAGCAAACCCCTAGGGCTCCCTCTGATCCCCAAAGACTGATCTTAGTGTCTGTTCTGAGTTCAGTCAATGCAGCTTCAACCAAGCAAGTGCTGCAGGCAAAAATGAAAGCGCCATACAATGTTCTTTGCTTTGCGTGTGTTAAGCCAAAGTTAAGAGTTACATCAGTTACACCAGTTAAGACTGACTTCAGTGTGACAACCACTAAGGGGTTAAACTTTTCCTGATCTTTTTTAAACCATCTAAGCTACCTATGGATATAGAACTGAGGAAAGTGGATTTCTTTCTTCCTTCTTTGGAAAGTGGCTTTCTAAATCATTAATTTTCTTTTTCTTTTAACGTTGGATTTTCTTGCCCTTTTTTTTTTTTTAAACCTTGCTAATGCTGCAGGCACTCTGCTCCGTTGGGGAAGGCGGAGATGGTGTGCATTCAGGGGAGATAAGCTCTTGGTGTCACCTCAGAGAAGATGAGTACAAACAGTACTTTCTTGAGTTTGGGAAGTCAGTGCCAGTTATAGAAAGGGAGACAGTCCTGGAAGGATCCATATAAGTGCCCAAAGGAATCTGGATGAAGACAGCCATTAAGAAAACAAATAGGATTTCCCCGTTCACTTTAATCCACTCTTTACAGACTTTTATCCAATTTCCAAAAACTGAGACTGACAATATTTTACTCCTCTTCCTAACAAACCTTGAGGGGCTTCCTACTGTGAACAGAATAAATAATAAATATCCTTACCTGGCATTTGCAGTCCCCTCAATACAAACCCAGCCTACCTTTCCTACACCATCTCCTGCCAAGACCTCTGAAGCCCCAGCTACAAAGAGCTTCTTGCCATAAATACCAAGTCCAGCAAAATCTCACCTACTTCTGAACCCTCTGCTTCTGACACCATCCTTCCCATCCTTCGAGACCCAACTTAAATGAACCTCTCTCTGACATGGTACCCTTTTCCTTCCTTCTCCCCACTCCCAGCAAGAATCACCTGACCCTCCAGCAAACTGCTTATACTTCTATGTCATGTGTGTCTCTTTATCACAGGATTATTGT
Organism: Monodon monoceros; assembly: GCF_005190385.1. Classification (NCBI taxonomy): domain Eukaryota; kingdom Metazoa; phylum Chordata; class Mammalia; order Artiodactyla; family Monodontidae; genus Monodon; species Monodon monoceros. The sequence continues at coordinate 48,103,601 of NW_021703782.1, read as the reverse complement.
ACTTTATATCCCCACTGCCAAGATGAATCAATACTGAATGAATTCAGTAATACCATGAATGCAGGAGTTGGGAGGAAATTCAGAAGTCATCTAATGCCACTTTTTAATTTTACAGATGAGAAAATTAACAAATAAGTATCTTGCCCAAGTTCAGGAAGCTAAAGTGTGAGGAGCTAACTTGAGATAATCCATCCAGCTCCCATGACCTGGTCTAGTGCTTTCCCCACAATACTATCCCTTTTCTCCTGGCGTAATGATTCTTGACTCAGGAGGGAGAACGTCCACTCCATTCTACTGCCATGCCCTGGGTGTGAGTAGATTCCAATCAGTTGGGACTCTCTACCCCACACCAGCCCTAGCTGGAAGCCACTTCCCCCTGGACTGGACTCCCCTGCTGACCATCAGGAAGGTATCCAACACAAATGGGAAGTGATTCCCCAAGATCACTGGTGCAGGGAGGCAGCTTCATTACGAGTGTGCTGGGGGTGGGAAAAAGTTGAGAACATCAGCTTTAGCCATATATATATGTGTGTGTGTGTGTGTGTGTGTGTGTATGTGTGTGTGTATATATATGTGTGTGTGTATATGTGTATACATATGTGTGTACATATGTGTACATATGTGTGTGTGTGTATATATATATGTGTGTGTATATATACGTATATGTGTGTGAGTGTGTGTATATATATATATATATTTTTTTTTTTTCTCTCTCTCTCTCTACAAGTACCGGAAAATTATCTAATGCTCTTGAAAAATGCTTTTGGTATGACATTACATTTATGTTGGTCATTTTTGGGGATCAAAGTTAAATCCTGGTATACAAGAAACTAGAAAGCAAATGCAACAGCGTCCTGCACATGGTCAGCATTGTATATCTGCCTACAGAGTGAAGACATGCATTAAATCAGTTTAATTTAGACACATAAATGACAAACCACCACAGTTAGAGGCGTGTGTGCATGCACATCCTTCCTTCCTTCATTTTATCTGTGGAAAAGAACTTTACACTTATTAATTCTTGAATCCTCATTGGCTCTTCCCATCAATCCTGCTCTTTCTCATCTCTGGCCTGCATCTGCTCTATCACTTTTCTAAGGAAAATGTCAAGTCTGAGGGTTTCTTTAGTGATTCTGCCTGTAGACCCAGCTGCTCAAGAAGAACTGTCCTCTGAATTCTGAAAACAAAACAAAATCTGAAACACACAAAGGCATGGAGGCCAATTTTTTTTCTTTAAAGTGAAAATGTTATTTTCAGGCTCTGAGACTGCTTTAAATAATACACAGTTGACCCTTGAACAATGGGGTTAGGGGCGCTGACCTTCTGAACAGTCGAAAATTGGTGTATAACTTGTAGGTAGCCCTCCATATAGGAGGTTTGGTTCCTCTGTATCCGTGGCTCCACATCTGAGGATTCAACAAACTCTGGAATATGTAGTACTGTTGTATTTACTATTGAAAAAAATCCAAGTGTAAGTGGACCCACACAGTTCAAACCTGTGGGTCAACTGTAGTCAGTATACTAGAGTTCAAGGGTCAACTGTAGTCTCTGGGCTTGGTTTTCTCACATATGAAATGGGTAAAAATAGCTACCTGCTAGAGTTCTGAGGGTTAAAGAAAAATCATAATACCTACACTTTGTTGAGCCCTTAAAATGAGTCGGGGGGAATCTAGTTAACATATATGTATTATGTTCATCTACACTCAAATCAGGTTTGAGGTACTATTACCAAATCCACTTTACAGATGGAGAAATTGAGGCACATCAAAGTTCATTAATTTGCCTAAGGTCATAAAGCTAGTAATTTCTGGAGCCAGAATTCCAACCAGCGATCTGAGTCTAGGACTACACTGAAATGCCTTGCACAGAAGGCACTCCTGTTTGTCGTCCCCATGCCAGCCTCCACGTCAGGGCCTTTCCTGTTTTCTCTTTTCCCACTGTTCTCTCTGAACTGAAATCCAGGGTTGGATAACTCAGTTGTCCAGTCACATACCTGTCTCTTTAATACCTATCCTCACAAGCTTAAGTAATGTCCCACATTACTTCCTAACTGGATTATTTTAATCATTCCTCATTCTTCCCATTTATTCTTTTCATCTCACTTACATTTTGACTACATTCTGATGTCAAGTTGCTTTCCCTAAAGTTCACCTCTGGTCACATTACAACCTCTCCCTCCAAACTAAACTTCAGTGGCTCCCCTCTGCTAAATGATTTAAGCATAAATTCTTCCCGCTGGTGTTCAAGAACTGCCCTAATCTAGCTCTTAAGTCTTACTTCTCTTGTGCACACTCTGCCATTGGAACTGGACAAGTCAGCTGTCAGCGAACACACGACACTTGCTCACCACACCACATTTTTGTTTATTCCGTCCCTTCCACTTGGAAGGCAGTCACCAATTTTCTGGGGGCCCATTATCATCCAAGGCCCTCTTTTCAACGATTACTTCTATCATAAATCCTGTGATCTATCCAGAATTCCCATCTGCTTTTCATGTGATTTTTTTTTTTTTTTTTTTTTTTTACCATATTCCATTTTACAATATATCAGTAACGTGCAATCTCGGATAATCCCTTACAGTGTAACCAGACCCTTGAGTATAAAGGCTCCAGAACACTCAACTTTATACCCCTATAGCAACTAGGGTTATCCCTTGCAAATTTTAAACAAATTATGTTGGCTTTATACTTAATTCATTTCTGTTGACAAGTGACCACTTGTCATTTCTATAAACCCACTATCTTCAGACAGATGCTTACTAGCTATCTAAACTAGTCAGTATGAGTCCAAAGCCTAAGTTGTCCAACACCTGGTTAGGCAATCACACACGCAAAGGCAGATATCCAGAAGTTTTATACCATGTACTTAAGAAATAAAAATATGAATATTTTCCAATGGAAGTAAAAAATTCACTTTTCTCAAGATAGTTTGAGACCTTGGTTGGGCCTATGCTTCTGAGTTCACTTTATCACCAGATTATTTACAGGTTTGGGGATAAAAACTTAAATCTTCTAAAATGCAGAAGGGAATGACAATACAGGAAAAGAGTGACTGTCATAGGAAAGTGAGCTAGGAGGGGAGAAAAAGAGAAATTTAGGGATGAGGAACTAAGTATTGGAAAGAGAGCTCAAAAATGCAAATACAGAATATGAATATACATTTGAAACTTCACAGACTAGAAACAACTTCCACTTGTGGCCAACAATGAATTACTCAATGTTAAAACTGAATTATTAGAACATTTAAAATAATTTAATTGAAATAGTAAGTACTTGCATTCTGGCCAGGGTTCGAGGAATATCAGCATGAGCAGATACGGTAGAGGAAAGGAGTAGGAGAGAAGTCTCTTGTATTAAGATTTGGTAAAACTAAAATGGCAAAGAGAAAATTAATACCTAGGTATATGAAAGTAGAGATTGGAGTAGTCAATTTTGAATATATCAATTGAATTCTTAATAGGGAAGTCTAGTTGTGTACCAAAAATAAAATGCAAAGAATAGGGAGAAAAAAAGCATAGAAAATGGATGTGGATGAGTTAACATGAAATGTATTAAAAAAGAATATTACAGAAGGCCTTTACAGCTAGTCTAAGTTAAAAATATAAAAGGCTTTCATTTCTAATTTTATTGAAAGAAAATTTTAATTTGTATGGAAACACAAAAGACCCCGAGTAGTCAAAGCAATCCTAAGAAAGAAAAATGGAGCTGGAGGAATCAGGTTCCCTTACTTCAGACTATACTACAAAACTACATTCATCAAAACAGCATGGTACTGGCACAAAAACAGAAATATAGATCAATGGAACAGGACAGAAAGCCCAGAAACAAGCCTATGGTCAATTAATCTACAACACAGGAGGCAAGACTATATAATGGAGAAAAGATGGTTTCTTCAATAAGTGGTGCTGGGAAAACTGGACAGCTACATGTAAAGGAACGAAGTTAGAACATTCTCTAACACCATACACGAAAATAAATTCAAAATGGATCAAAGACCTAAATGTAAGACCGGATACTATAAAACTCTTAGAAGCAAACATAGGCAGAACCCTGTCTGACATAAATCACAGCAATATCTTTTTGGATCCACCTCCTAGTGAAAATAAAAACAAAAATAAACAAAAGGGACCTAATTAAACTTAAAAAGTTTTTCACAGCAAAGGAAACCATAAACAAAACAAAAAGACAACCCACAGAATGGGAGAAAATATTTGCAAATGATGCAACAGACACAGGGGATTAATCTCCAAAATATACAAACAGCTCATGAAGCTCTATGTCAAAAAGACAAACAACCCAATCAAAAAATGGGCAGAAGATCTAAACAGACATTTCTCCAAAGAAGACTTACAGATGGCCAGTAGGCACATGAAAAGATGCTCAACATTGCTAATTATTAGAGAAATGCAAATCAAAACTACATGAGGTATCACCTCACACCAGTCAGAATGGCCATCATTAAAGTCTACAAACAATAAATGCTGGAGAGGGTGTGGAGAAAAGGGAATCATCCTACACTGTTGGTAGGAATGTAAATTGGTACAACTACTATGGAGAACAGTATGGGGGTTCCTTAAAAAACTAGAAATAGAACTACCATATGATCCAGCAATCCCACTGCTGGGCATATATCTGGAGAAAACCATAATTTGAAAAGATACATGCACCCCAATGTTCACTGAAGCACTATTTACAATATCTAAGACATGGAAGCTTTTATTCACCTAAATGCTCATCAACATAGGAATGGATAAAGATGTGGTACATATATACAATGGAATATTTCCCATCCATTAAAAAGAATGAAATAATGCCATTTGCAGCAACGTGGATGGACCTGGAGATTATCATACTAAGTGAAGACAGAGAAAGAGAAATATTGTATGACATCACTTATATGTGGAATCTAAGAAAATGATACAAAATGAACTTATTTACAAAATAGAAACAGACTCACAGACTTCAAAAACAAACTATGGTTTACCAAAGGGGAAAGGTTGGGGGGGGAGGGATAAATCAGGAGTTTGGGATTAACATATATACACTACTGTATATATAAATAGATAATCAACAAGGACCTACTGTATAGCACAGGGAACTCTACACAATATTCTGTAATAATCTATATGGGAAGATAATCTGAAAAAGAATGGATATATGTATAGGTATAACCGAATCACTTTGCTGTACACCTGAAACTAACACAACATTGTAAATTTATTATCCTCCAATAGAAAATAAAAATTAAATTAAAAAAGATAAACTGTTAGAACTTCAAACATTTAATATATATTAAAGTATTTTTTAATTAAAAAAATAAAAGACTTTCACTTATTTTACTTTTCATACCTATTATCATTTGTTACTTCTAAACAGCGGCTGTAATGGTTCCACAGAATATCAAAGGAATGACTTGTCTTAGAAATGTACTGACTTTTATAACTAGCGAACTGCTTCTCTCCATGAACCACCATGCAATAAAACAGTTCAAGCCCCCTTTTAAGAAAATCAACTGTTTGTTGATTTTCTAAATCACCAGGAGGACTATTTACTTATGGTTATTTGAAGGAGATAAGGTAGTATTAAATAAAAATCATAAAGGAATTAAGTCACTTTAATAAATAAAAAAATTTTATTCATGGAGAGAATGCACACAACATTTCATTTTTTACTTTCTATGGAGTCACCTATCAAGGCAGGAAACAAGATTTGTGTCATCTCACCCATCTCCTCCTTCAGCGTCTATTTTCATGAAGTCTAAAATAGACACTGTCTGTAAATTTACACGCTCTATTTGCTCACGCTCACGTGTCTCAGGAGTAATGCATAGAGGTTACCCTACCAGACCAAAAGGTAAAGTGTATGTAAACTCTTGCCAGCAAAGGAGAGCACGACCAGGCCAGCTTGTACTTTCTCCCCAAATGCTCTCCTGAGTGATTATTTCTCAGCAGCACTTCTATTTCGCCTTCATTTCCCAGTGAGGAAGTAAGTAAAGAATCCTTCCAAATGGAGAGAGAGATTCAGAACTCTGGCAAATTCTCTTGTTGGTGTGGTGAGGAAAGGCAGATTCTAGATAAACATCTAAGAAGTGGAATAGGGTAATAACACCCCCCCCCAAAATTAACCCTAATTGAAGGTAATTTTTGTTATTTTATTTTGCTAACTCAGAAAGCATTTCCAAATGAGGGCTGACTGCCACTGTATTCCATCAATGAGGAGAATTCCAGTTAGCACTGATTTCCGATTATTAGAAGAGTAGGTAATGGGGAAAACGTGTGCATGTGTGTAAGAGAGAAAGAAAAGGCGTTCTGTTAAGTCTCTCTCCTTTACACCTCAGTTCCAGGGCAGCAAGGAACAAGGAATGAATTCACATTGATGTCTGAACGTGCCAGATGTGTCCACCTAATTATATTATAGTCTAAACATATTTACTAAGCTCAACACCAAAATGAAGTAGTGCTTAGGAAGAAAATGGTACAGAGTGGGAATATCCATAAGGCAAATCTTCAGGCACACTTTCAGGCCTCCTGCCTTCCTCCTTGTATGGAATCCTACACAAGTTAGGTTTTAACAACGGTTTGCGGAGTTCCCAAATGCTAACCCCAGGATCAGTAAGACGCACAGGACTCGGCATATAATCATGCTCACGGCTAAGACTGATTACAGAGTGAAAGGACACAAAGCAAAATCAGCAAAGGGAAAAGGGCATGGGGCAAAGTCCAGAAGAAACCAAGAGCATCCTTCAAAGAGTCCTCCCCACAAGGAGTCACACAGGATGCACTTAATTTCTCCAGCACTGAATTGTGACAACACATGTAAAGTGCTGTCTTCAAGGGAAGCTCCTTAGCAACTCAGTGGCCGTGGTTTTCACTGGGGGTTGGTCACATGGGCACCCTTTGCCGAGCATGTACCGAAAGCCAAACTTCCAGACTCCCAGGAGGAAAGCGAGTGTTCAGCAGAAACCATATTATTTGCACAAACAGCTTGGAACAGTGAGCTCCTCATCAATGACGGAATGCTGGGAACACTCCCCAGATCCAAGTTCCTAGATGCCAGTGAAGGGCCAATCTTGTAAGCAGGCCTTTCTAAAGACAGCAGCCTCAGGCCTGCTATGTTAACACTTTTCTGCACACCTACCCACCACTGTTTCAGATCCACCACTGTTTCAGATCTGTACTCCCAACTGCCATCCCACACAAAAACGAATTCAAGGATTGTGGTCCTAGATGGCCACAAGCTCAGCTCTGATACTTGATCCAGGAAAGGGCGTACAGGTGGGAGACAGGGAGATGTCTGTCTTTATTTGCACACAGGGATGTGCGATTTACTGGTGCCCTCTATAGTGTCAAGTTAAGTTGAGTCAAAAGACACCACTGAAAACACGATTTGTACCTAAGAGGAAAACACCCCTACCATTATAAATTGCACAATAATACATACATGAGATTAATAGAAGCCTATTAATAGATTAATACATACATGAGCTTCATGAGGTTCATAGAAGCCAAGGGACTGTGTTAGCTTCATTTCCTTTAGAGAACATCCACTCAAATGAGTATTTAATGTATCAAATGTTATTTATTAGAAGATGCAACTAACGGTTCCCCAAAAGAGGCCTCTGGTCCAGTAGAGGCTGGAAAAGCAGCTTTTGTGGGCACTTTCAACATTCACTTCTAATAACAAAAATCAGTATGGGGATGTTTACAAATCTCTTGGTTTTGATTTTATATTAAAATAGGGAAAAGAGTCTTCATTGTTGTCTACAACTGGCTTGTCAGTTCTTAGTCTACCAACATGACATCCAACTTATTTATGGAAATCTCCTAGAAACAGAAGATAACTTAGGAAAAGGAAATCAATATAGCATTTTGGTTTCAAACCAATCCACCGACTATATGTGAAAGTATACAAAATAAAATTCTAATTTCAAGTCACATTTCCTAAAGCACTCTCACAAGGTAGAGATTGACCCTCAGATCTAACTAAAGGGCTCTCAGAAATCTGCATTAAAGAGAGAGGTGCGGGGCTTCCCTGGTGGTGCAGTGGTTGTGAGTCCGCCTGCCGATGCAGGGGACACGGGTTCGTGCCCCGGTCCGGGAAGATCCCACATGCCGCGGAGCGGCTGGGCCCGTGAGCCATGGCCGCTGAGCCTGCGCGTCCGGAGCCTGTGCTCCGCAACGGGAGAGGCCACAACAGTGAGAGGCCCGCGTACCACAAAAAAAAAAAAAAAAAAGAGAGAGAGGTGCGATGTGGACTTGGCTTCAATGAAAAGTAATGACCACTGTTCACTAAGCACTCACTATGTGCCAAGCACTAAGGGCAAAAGCACTTTACCTGCGTTACCCCCCTTAGTAACCCTGTCACTCAGTGCACACATGAGGGCTGGAAACTGCATTGCAACTCAAGTCCAGAGCAAGGGGAGAACGTTGAGCAAATACATGCACTGTCCTTCTGTTGAGTTTGCTAGTTCTGGTAAGAGCACTCCTGCTGAGTGGGGATATGGCAAAAGAAAACATGCCTTCCACGTCACACGCGCAAGGCAAGTGCAGAAACCTTAGTCTCTTGTGAATAACACCACTAATCAAGACAGAAACCCATATTTAAGTAATGGAAAAAAAAACAATTAGAGAGTTAAATGGAAGGCAAAATATACCCATATGCATGTATCTCCTCCTTCCCCCAGGATATTAGTCAGAGTTCAGTGTCATGAAGTAGCATGTGTCCTGACATGTGTGATCGTGTTCTACAACACGACCTCCCTCCTAACGCAAAAGGGTCCAATGCTCACAAGTAGCTGGAAAAGCAGCAAGAGACACAGCAACGCCTGGAGTCCTGACTGAGGGTGTGCTTCATAAACAACATTCTGGGAGTTTCCCGGCCTTTGTAAGTAATGCTCTCAGGCCACAGGTGCTGGATTTGTTTTCTGTGGCTTGAGGGTAAAGCTCTCTGCAATGGATTTTACTGAAGATAGCAGGTGGGATGTGAGGCTCTGGGCAAAATGAAACATGGAGGTCTTTGATCACTCCAAGCCAACAAGGAAGAACACACCTATGTGTAAAAGTCCCTGATCCGAGACCATTACCATTCTCCACAGAAGCACAGGCAACACGCGGCAGGAGAACGGGGACTCAGGACCTGGGCCGGAGGCACCCACACACATAGCAACAAAGCAAACAGCATGCAAACAGCAGCTGCACTGACATTCAGCAAAGACGGAGGAGGCTGGTTTTTAGATCTTACATGGGAGGGAACAAAGACAGCCCAATTAATCACAAGGAAGACAACTGGAAAGTTGAGGCTTCTGCACCTATCCACAAAAAAAAAAAAAAAGAAAAAAGAAAAAGAAAAATCATGGCAAATGCATATATTCTGACATATATCTTTCATATACATAAACCACACACTGCACAGACTTCCTATGGCCACAGCTGCCAGCTCCATTATCCCTTTCTGTAAGGGCTTTGAGAAAGGAAAAAGGAAATAGGGTAAAAATATTTCCATTATATACGGAATGGACTGTTGCCAGATAAATATTTTTTAGCCTTCAAGAACATTTTAATATGGATTTCTGGCAAAATTTTTAATCATCAAATCAATATTTTATTAAAGTTAATAACACCAAACAAGAGGCCAACTCCAAGCTGTATCACAGAAGTCACAGTTTAAAAAGGAGCCATAGCTTACAATGGAAGGGAAATTCTGAAAAAGAGCACAAGAGATCTTTGACTATCAGGAAAAAAAAAAGGCTAAGCTCTGGTTCTAACAATCCTAAAATACCCTCTCCACAGAAGTAAGGGGAGGCAGAATGGAGTGGAAAAACAAATCATATCAAATAAAAATAAAATAAGGTACAGTGTAGAGTGTGAAGTCACAAGTCTGTGCTCCAGTACCAAGCCTTTTCCTTACTAGCTGTGACCACAGTGAGCCTCAGTTTCCCAGCTGGGAAACTAGACAGTAATACCTGACTTTTACTGTTATCCTTAGGATTATTAGTCATTATTAAGGTTGAATTAAGTGAAGTACAAATACTCATGACAGGCCTTGCCAAATTCCGAGGCACACTGCAGGCACTCAGGAAATGCTTGCTCATAGATATACTTCTAGCTTTCGCATAAATCCAAGGATTAACTGAAATCTTGGCCTTCCATCTAGAAATCTGTATAATACGATCTGCTGAGACTGCATATATAACAATAAACAATGAGTGACACAACAGTCACTTGTCACAAAGACAAAGGTTAAATGTTCATAAATTATATTAATAGTCTTTACTGCAAAAACTACTTTGATCAGCTTAAGATTCTCTTGGTTACAGGTGCCATGTAAAACATGCAGAGATAAGATTCTTACTGTAATAACAGCATCTCTTCTGAATACTTCTCAAGTGAATATCATTCACTGAGTCAATGACAACTCCTTTTAAAAAACAATTATTTTACCCTTTTAGTTTACTGTTTTTTGGATATTGGCTGTGTGTGTGTGTGTGTGTGTGTGTGTGTGTGTGTGTAAAAGAGAACACACGTGTGCAGAGAAACCAGAGGACACACATGTGCTTTGTTTGTTTTTAATAAAAGTATGGCAGGAATCTGTTTCTGCTTCTCCAGTAGAACAGAAGTTCCTTCAGAGAACAGAGAAGCCACTTGAATGAGGAGTTATGATGCAATGAGACCCAAATACTTCACAAATGAAGCAATCAGATAGGTGACTTCGTAAATATTTAATTAATCCTCTACGAGTCTCCTAAGTGAGGCCTCACAGATGCTTATATTTTTAATCTGCTATGAATAAATGCTTCAATCCAGTGCCTGCATTCCAATGACCCAGGACTAAACAGGCGAGTGTAGATGGTTTCGGGTATCACAGGTACGACTCCCTGTCAAGACACAGAACCCAGTGACATGCCCCTCACCAGGGACAGCTCGCTCCAGTGATTCAAGGAGGTTACAAAAGCACAACAGGCCTTAATGTCAGCTACGTAGTTTTACATACCTACCGTGTCAGGGGCTCTCAACCTTCCTGGGAATTTATTCTGATATAAGAGGTATTGCTTTTCTATCATCTTCCACCTGCCACTGAGCTGGAAGGCTGCTCGCTTCTCCTGGGCTTCCAGTTCACCAATGCTGGGGATGGGCTCGTCCAGGTATGTTAAGTAAACACAATCTTGCTTCTGCTTCCTAGCAAATAATTTTTGTAGTGCCTCTCCTTGATTTCATTCGCATACTTCTAGTTGTAGACATCCAATTACAAGATAAATTCAGATCCGCCTGCTTCGCATCATGTGTGGTTCCTATTAACATTTAATAAGTGTCCGTCGGCAAGTCTGTGGACCGCTCTTCCACCCGCTCCCCCCTCAGAAATCCTCCTGCTGTCTCTGAGCTAACCCGGGATCTCTTCACTCTCATTCTTTATTATTATTATTTTTTATCACCCCAAACCGTCTCCATTCACCGGCCAAAGAAAAAAGTTAATTCACGCCTGTTGAAACATGGCATGCGATGTAAATGAAATTTGGCTTTACTCTAAGAATTAATAAAGTGATCCACCTAAAACAACTCAGGAGCAACCTCCTGAGATTTCTGCCCCCAACTTTTACTTCTACCCTGCACCTGTATCTTCTCTACCCTCTCAAAAGTCTGAATACAATTTTTGCCTGTAAGTGCAAGTTGGTGGACAGTGGGAACCAAGATCAAATCGTATGCCTCATGTTGGCAAAACGATTAACACAAAGAGTCAGAAACTGAGTTTGGAGAAAAGTGAAGGAAAAAACCCTACTAACGTCTGATAAGATCCAAGCTAACAGGAAGTGGCAAACTCACACGCAAAGGGCTTTAGTTGTATGACAGTAAAGACTCAATCTGCCTTCCAGCTACATCATCCCCCGCTCTCACGCTGGAAATGGGGAAGGGAGAGAACACATCCTCAGTCTGTGATGGGGATTCAAAGACAAGGTCATTTGTTCCATCACTGCTTGTGCCTGGTCTTCACCATCCACCTCCTTTGCCAGAAGAAATACACCCTTCCTCTCTTTGTTCTTTGTTTTCATCCATTTGTTCCGGTTATTTGATTCTCTCTCTCTCTCCTGTACTTCAGATCCAAAAAGGCCCTGCAGGAAGTTTCTTCCCTCCCACTCTCGTGTGATGTCCTGGTTTTTTACTCCCAAATTTCTAGCCCCATCTTCCCTCTTCTCTTGAACCGACCATTCCCCCAACTCAGAGCTCACTTGTTTCTTTCCTCGTACAGCTCTGCTCGCCTCTCTCCATTTTCACTCCTGAAAGCAACCTTCCTTTCCTGATCACTCCTCCCATTTTGGTTAAGGGAAAGGAGGGTTGTTGCCAAAGGTGTGCAGTCACACCGACAGAAGCTAGGAGCACGTGTAACAGGAAACACTAATTATCCCACGGCAAGTGCAAAGGGAACGTTCAGGAGATTGAACCACAGTGAATGAGAAGACGTTCTGTGATCATTTGGGAAAGTAGAGAACAATGACCACATTGAAAAGGTGCCACTGTGAACATACAAGATCTACAAAATCCCTGGGCTGATCTATACAAAGGGAAGGCGTTCTCAGTGCCATTCCACTGTGCTCATAAAATCAGAATTAAACTCCCATTTGTCATAAATGAGGGTTACATATAGTCACTGACAGGAGATTATTTCCTAATTCCTCCTTGGAGTACTAAATTCATAACTGAAGAGGACAAAGATAAATGGTTTAAAAATGGGAAAGGGGCGCCCCTGGTGGCGCAGTGGTTGAGAGCCCGCCTGCCGATGCAGGGGACACGGGTTCGTGCCCCTGTCCGGGAAGATCCCACATGCCGCGGAGCGGCTGGGCCCGTGAGCTATGGTCGCTGAGCCTGCGCGTCCGGAGCCTGTGCTCCGCAACGGGAGAGGCCACAACAGTGAGAGGCCCGCGTACTGCAAAAAAAAAAAAAAAAAAAAAAAAAAAAGGGAAGGGGACATATAGTAGAGGCTAATTATAGCTAACAAAGCTTTAAGACCCTCAAATATTCATATATTTACTTATTTGTTTCTTCCCCCAGACTAAGGTTCAGTTGATATATGCTAAGACTGCCCACGTCTGGACATCTGTTCTTACTGTACAGTGCCATTCGACTTATTAAAATTATTTAAAGACTATGCCTATATTCTCTTCCACATGTCTACTTTTCTTTTCTTCTCTGAATATTTTGAAAGAAGTCTTCAATTTTTGTCTCTGGGTTTGTTGTTTTGTAACTACATCATTACATGTTATGATGCAATGTTGTTTTTCAAAATGTGAACAATCTTTTCTATGCATCAACCCTTGAAAAGTTAAGCCAATCATGTCCTCCTTCTTCCATAAGTCATTCATCAAGATAGCTGATATTTGCGCCTCAACTGTGAACTATGTGCTTAGACCTAAATAAGTGTGGAGATGATACCTCTTCCTCTAACCTTTCTCAATGCTAACGGCCCTCAAGGATGCTGCCCGCGTGATGATTCTAATCATTTCACTCCCTTGCCCCAAATCCTCCAATGGCTCCCCATCTCCCAGAGCAGTGGTCCACAAACTCACGATCGGTAATGAAACATGAGTACACAGCCCAACACTGGTATACTGACTTAAAGGAGTGATATCAAAAACTCTTTAGTAACTGGCAGGGCTGGGCAACCATCAATCTGAACGGCTGCCATAACCGATCAGAAAACACCAGCCAGAAAAATAATTATTATGGGCACACTTGTATACTGGCTGAATATCATGCTCAAACTATCTACATGTACCACTCTACTAATATACAATGCCTTATATAATGTATTATATGTATATTATTAATATTATGAGGCAAATTTAAAACGAGAAAAAAATAAATATAGAAAGTTATCATTATCTTCCCATTTCTCAATGTCTATACCACCAGCATGCCACTTAGAAGATGACTGGCCCAGAGTATAAACTCAAAACGCCTTTTTCTGTACAAGGCCCTTTAAGATCTGGCCTCCGGCTACCTGTCCAGCTTTACTGCCTGTGAATCTTTTTATGCTCCAGCAACACTGATTCACAAACTTCTGGAACAGGCCATGGCTCCTCACAATTCTATGCTTTAGATGCTGTCCTGTTAGCCTGGATGGAATACTTCGTTCCCGAGAAACTCCTACTCTCGTCTTGTCTTTCTGAGTGTCACTTCAATTGCTACCTATCTCTTTTGTGAAGTCTTCCCCGATTGCCCACGACACACTCAGAGGCTCCTTTTTCTATTAACACTGCAGTAACATAGCTAACATTGTTCTGAGCATTCGCTTTCCACCAAGTATTCTGCTAGGGACTGTACGTGCGCCATCTGGAACAATTTCCCCAACCATTACCACGTGGTAGGTAGGTACTGTTACTAACTGTAAAAGCTAAGGCTTGAAAAGGTTAAAAATCTTATTCAAGTGACTCGGCTAACAGAAGGTAGGGAAGGTATTTAGGCCCAGCCTGACACCAAAGTACATACTCTTATCCCTCTACTCATCCATACTTCCAATAATACAAGTATCACATGACACTCAAACTGACAACAAAACTCTGTCAACAAACCTGGTGATTTTTACCTTTATATCCAAAGCCCTTAGCCCACAGCAAACTTATGAAAAATCCTTGCTGAGAGGATGTATATCTACCTAAAAATCCCGCATTTTTAAATTAATTATGAGCTATTCAGCCTATGTGCTCCGGAATTTGACTTTTTACCTCTGTCTGTGCTTTTTTTAAACATTGCTAACACACTAGGTAGTGTGCACGACCAAAATTTAGCTTATCAGAAGTAAATCTTGCATGCATCTTACAAGAATAAGAAACTCTGAAAGAGGGAATGTTCATACTGTATCGATGATTCTCTCAGGTCTATAAGGATAAATTCTAAAGGCCCAACAAATACTATATTGCCCTGCACTGACACAAAAGGGAAAGGAACTCTGGTCAGTATGGGTACATAACCTTAACCCTATTCTATCTGTCTTTTCTTTCCCCTCCCGCTTCCTGGAGGGAAGGAAAGAAGGAAGGGGGAGGGGGGGATAAGTGAGCTGGGACAGGGGAGTGTGGATAGAAAAAAATGGTAATAGCTCACAGGAAATGCTGCCCTGCATTTGTCTGACAGAGAGAATGATACAAACTAGGAAAAACTGAGATCTCAGCTTTCTAAACATGTCCTGATTGCTATACCGCCACCTAGATTCTCGTGTGTATCTACTTCCCTTTACTCAACTGTGCACTCTTTGAGGAGAGAACTTCAGACAAGATCACCTGGTTCAATCACCTTCTACCTCCTTCCAGACTGGGTCCCCCATCCCCTCAACCCTGAGCCAGTCTCTAGCCTTCAAACGTAGTGAAACTTGTGAGATACAAGTATGATCCACATCTTATATTTCTTCTTCGTTTAAGTCTCTTGGAAGCAAAGACCGTTTTATCAAACTGTGGAACCACCAGGGGACACACCACAGAATCCAGCCTTTGGAGGCTCTACTGGATGATGCACAAAAGGTCAATGTGGGTAGTATGAGGAATAACTACTTAGGAAAGGGGGTGAAATAGGAAAAAATCAGTTTCAGTTATGTTGGTATGGATTTGTTGATAGTGCCACCAGGCCCTGAGTCAATGGATATTTGAAAATGCGGAACTGTGGTGCCGAAGGAAGGGAGACGCATGGGAGTCAGCTGTGGGTCATGTCCCCAAAGGCGGCAGCTGTAGCTGTGGCAGATAGTCAAGGCAGATCTAGAGAGAAAGGAAACAACACCGTGGGAGGGCAGCCTCTAGGAGAACACCCTGGAGCTGGGCAAGTTACTAGATGGGCAAGTCAGATGGCTCCCACCTCTCCCTGTGAGACGGAACGTTCCCGGTGTGCAGTCAGACGCAACGGCACTTATCTCTGTGGAACCTAACGTTGCATCTCTGTGGAAAAGGCAAGCCATTCTGGCAACATGATGTAATGCAATGACATTTGGGAAAATGTAGCTTCCGTCACAACAAACCATGTGTCATATTCCTCATCTTCAGAAGAGGAGCCTACCTTTTTGCCCCTTACGGGCTTCTAACGAGAAACAAACCTGAACGTGCTCTTAAAAGGTAGGACTGCTACACTTATGAATTCCTTTAAGGAACTCAAGCTGACTCTTCTGAATTAAAAGATTAAGTGGGAATATCCTTTAACCTATAAAAGCAAAAAGGCAACCATATCTGGAGTTGATCCTAGTTCAACCACTGTCGAAGCAAACTTGGGCAGTCACTTCACCTCTCCTTGCCCCAATTGAAAGTGATTTAAATTTCATTCCTGACGATCTCATTAAGGTATTATGATGATTAAGTACCTCAAATGTCTTAAGATCCAGTGAGTAATGTCTTACCATTTGGGGGAGCAGTCGTGTGATATTATGGCTTGTCCGAATAATTTTAAAAGCTGTGTGATGTTTCTCCAAATTTTCTGGGTCTTTGATACCAAAGATAAACAGACAAGATACCCAACTCTTGGATGAAGTAGCACTTGCTTTCAAGTTCTAAGAGAATTATACTTTGTAACCGCACTAATAGAATGCACAGTGATCAGCCGTCAAGTTTAATGTTGCTCACCCTCGATTACGCATCTTGAATATAAGTTAGGAAGACGCACCCCAACTTAAAAGAACGCCTCTTAGGAAAATATTAGTTCGGCATACACATCATTAGATGCTGCTTTCTTGAAAGTCATTCATAATGTAGCACCAAGAGGAACATTTAGGAACATTATCATGACAGACAAGAGACAATGAGGGGTGGAGAGGAAGGGATGAGTTCCAGGGCTATTTAGAAGAAACAAGTTGTTGTGGGGTGGGAAGCAATCAGACAGAAGAGATGGGAAAGAAGAAAGCATCAAAGATGGAACCCTCAATATTATAAACCTGGCTGTCCAGATACATATTGGCTGGGTGAAGGTTTGGGGAGAAGGATAAGTCGTCAGGTCATACACATATTGAGAATAAAGTACCTCTGCCACACTACTGTTTGGAAAATTCCTTCACCAACTTCCCAGTTTACTTTCATATATTGCAAGAACAGGAAAACCGGAAGAGTTTTAGTTGAAACTTTCTCTGAAAAGTTTAAAATTGTTTGAAAGATTAAAAATACTCAGTATTTCTCCCAAGTTGCTACTCAAAGATCTGTTCACACACTATACTAATACTAGTCTCCCCGTCTAAGAACACCCATGATGAGCTCATCTTGGGAGCACAAAGCACTCTACCAAAACGGACCTGAAATGGCATTAAAGCAAAAGAACCTCAACCAGACTTCTCTGTTCCAGCTTTAACCTAGGACTAGAACTATACAGGGATGTTAGAAATTGCCATGCTATTTGAGAACAGAGCAAAGAAAGGAAAGAGCAAAAGGTCTTCCGTGCCTCTAGGTAGAACGCTATACACGTAGATCTGATTTTATACCCTGGCAAATTCCATGAATGCTTTAGCCTCACGAAAATAGCAGATAATCTATTAAATTTATGAAGATAAGGGTACTAGGTTGCATTTTTCAAAGACAATGTTAGGTAGGGTTAATATGTCTAAACTAACAAAAGAACATCACTGCACACACAGCACTGTGAACATAACTCTGTCTGCACGCACAAGTTAGGCACTTGCCTCTGAGCCTGAACATGGCAGTGCTTTTAAAAATACGTCAAAAGTTATTTCAGAACTCACAGTATGTTGCTATGGTGCATGCTGCTGCAAAGAAAAAGCTAATGGGCTCTCTACTTAATGCGATTAGAGCCATTATTGACATAATGCCAGGAAGACGCAAAACCATTAGCATTACACTACAGCTCACTTTAGCATCCACTCAGATTTAGTATTTGATCCACAATTTTAATTTTGTTCTGCTCTATTCAGAGCTGCATTACACAAAATGCATAATTAAAAGCTGCTGTGAATCTCTCTACTTCTCAAATTAAAAACATAGCAAACATTTGTAGTTCTAATCCACTAGAAATTAATAAATCAAATAGTGTCTTTTATCCTCTTTTCTTCTGTGCAATTCAGGTTGCGGGCTGGGAATACTTCTGCCTGCGATAGAGTAGGCTACAGACAGAGCGGCCGCTCAAAGGAAAGAAAAGTCCCCAAACTGCTTACTGTAAAGGCAAGTGAGAACCTGGAGGGTTCTAGAAGCATGGATAGCCTTCTAATTCCAAGCATTAAGCCGGAAGGGCTTTCTGCAGAGAAAAATTTTAATCAATTCACCATAAATCCTTTTGATGCATTTTCCTTCATTAGCTCACTTTGTCAAGCATACACATGCTCCTAATTTAATTTAATCAAATTCACCATGTCTTTCTGTCAACAGTGAAGCAATTCCCATGTCCAAAAGAACTCCTATCAACTCCCTACCCAGGGCAGCCTGGAAGGGAGGCCGATGAGTAATAGGAGTTTTGCTTTATCCATCATTAAAAACTGAAAGAAAGGGCTTCCCCCTAAAGATCTGCCCAAGAGCTGAGATACTGACACCATTGCTAGTTTCAGTGCTTCTAGAAGTGGTCATCATCTGACAAAATGGAGGATTATGATTCATTAGAATGAAAACAGCACCATCTCCCCTGTGGGTGATAATCCTAGGAAAGTTCTGGGAGGACCAGAAGAAAACAACAGCAGGGCACTCGAGTGTATTCCAAGCTAGGCCCTACACTGTCCTCGAGTCTCCCCTCAGCGCACCAGGGATGCTCCAGTTGGGCCAGTTCCCCCAGTAGGCCGGGCTTCTCCTGTCTGTAAACACCCGCTCCCTCAGGAACTGCAACTCATCCTTCAGATCTCTGCTCAAAGCTCACTTTATCAAGGAAGCAATTCCAGAAATCCCCTAGGATACTTGATTTTTTAAGCCTTGCCTGTGTGTGTGTGTGTGTGTGTGTGTGTGTGTGTGTGTGTGTGTGTGT
>NW_021703782.1:48048095-48084681 GCF_005190385.1 Monodon monoceros | reverse complement strand
GTGTGTGTGTGTGTGTGTGTGTGTGTGTGTGTGTGTGTGTGTGTGTGCGCGCGTGCGCGCGCGCGCACACGTCTTGTATTTAAAGACTTTATGGCAATTTATGTGTATTGTGCTTACGTGGTTAGTTGAGTCCATCTTCCCCCACTGGTCTGTGAGCTTGGTGAGGGCAGGGACCACATCTGTCTTGCTCATCATTTTAACTTCTAGAATCTAGCAGCTCTGTCCAGCACACAGACAAATAAATAAATAAATATTTGTGAAATGGCTGAATGCTGAGTTAATCTACCACCGTCTCCTGACAGACTTCCGAAACACGCCAAGTTCCTGTTATTTTCCATAGCTCTTTCACGTTACAAGGTGGCTGTTTCTGAAATCGTAGGTTAAATATAATGAAGCAAAGGCTTCAAAATGCACAAAAACTTTCCAATTGGTGGGGTTTACGTGTATCTAGAACAGAGTGAAGACTATGTGAAGTAATGCAGGATTCGGAAAAAAGACAAAGTAGCAGAAGCCCTCAAGAGGGCCCTTAATACTCAACTGGAACTTAAACACAGCAATGTCCCAAACCACCATACTGCTCTCCTGGGATGGAAAAGGAAGAGGCACGGGCAAGACAGAGAAACACCACTCCTTCAAGAATGGTCGACGTGTTGTACAGCTTTGGAACTCGCCTTGCTTACCTTCAGTTTCTAGTATTTGCTTCTGAAGACATATCTTGATGAAAATGTGACCAAAAAATTTAAAAAAAATAATCACAAAACCAACTCCCCTTAATTTTCTTAACAAACCAGGACTTTAAAACCTACAAGCAGCAGTCAAGGCCATCTCACCGTGATAGAGAGTCAGTTATTTAAAAATCTCAAACCAACATTTTTTCCAAAAAGACGGGGCTTATTCCTATATTATTATCTTGATCAGTTAGGTAAGCATCTTATCTTTACAGTTTTAATTGTGCGTGCTTATCTCCCCAACTCAAAGAAACAAAAATGTTGCATGCATGATTTGCTTGTAGTTCCAAACATCCTGAAAACCTAAGGCCTTCATTAGGAGACATTTGATATATCTAGACTGTTTCCTTATAACCCTAAAATAATGAAATTTATAAAATATTTAGGGAGAAAAGATAAATATTATATATTTTCATTTCAGCTTTAACATGATAGAATTTCCCTTTTTTAAATCAAAAAGCTAATATATTTATTTCTTTCTATCAGAATCCTGACTTAAGATGTACTTTCCCTTAAGTGCTCCCCAAAAGGCAGGCAACTCCAGAGTAGACTTGGAAAGAAACTTCCTTTAGCTCCTCCTCTAGAACTGACGCCCAGAACAAAGAGGTGACTCTGCTTTTCGGTGGGGGGTATGGTGTCCCCCTATTTGAACTTCTTAGCACGTATTTCTGTAGGTGATCAGAAAGTATTGTTCTCCTCAGAAAAAGCTTTGGGTCGGCACCTGCGTCCTTCCATATCCTGCAAACAGATGACAGGAGTGTCTAGCAGAAAAAAAAGAAAAAAACCAGCTGCATCTGGCTCATTACCCTGTAAGGCAGTGCGTTTCATTGTTTCATGGCTCTGACTGCTATGCTTCTTTCCCTCTACCAAGCTGAAATCTGCCTTCCTGTAAATTCCGGTCCTCTGAGGCATCGAGTGAGTCTGTGTGCTTCCCGGTCCACGTGGAAACCCTTACAGATGGGGAGGAGGTGTTACTCTGGCAGGCTCTTCTCCGGACCAGTCACTGTCAGTGTCTTCAACTGATCCGCCAACGGTTTGTCTGCAGACCTTTCACCACCCTGGTCACTCCCGGTGGTCGCACTTCGATTGCTCAGTGCTCTTCATGCAATGTGATACCCAGAATTAAGTGCGAGATTCCGGGTGTGGTCTGAGCAACACAGAGAAGGGGATCTGTTACAACGTCACCATAGCTCCGTAGTTAAGGAGCAAATGTACTTTTTCTTTAAAAGGCACATGACACGGGGAATAGAGCCAATATTTTATAAAAACGGTAAATGGAAAGTAACCTTTAAAAGTTGTATAAAATTAAAAAAAAATCCAAACCAGAAAAAAAAAAGACACATGACATAAATGACACAGAATACAAATGTTTTCAACTTAATACTTAAATTCTGTGCGGTAATAAAAGGCTGCCTTTTTCTTCGGCAGCATCTATAACCTAATTTCTGCTCTTCCTCTTCAACGAACAGTGTTAGCGTAACACAGAATATTCGTCCTAGAAACATCTTCTAACACAGCATACAAGATGAAAGGACTGTTAGATGTAGTAAGTATAGATCATCTAATGTACAGATGCTTATTAGCTTCAGAAGATGTGACCTCTACATTAACCATAAAGCTCCTGGCCAACTCTGCTAGGTTACAGAGGAATGTCATTGTGAAAGAGTATCATTAAATTGAAATAACTATTTTGTGGTTCCCTGCGTTCTCAGCTCCTTCTCAAAGATCTTCCAGTTCTGTCTAAGGAAAAGCGGCATGACACTGATATTAAGCAGATGACCAAAATGCAAATGGGAATCCAATTCACACACACACACACACACACACACACACACACCACAAAAGAACTCAAAAAAAAAAAAAAAGAAAAAGTTGGTGGTTGGAAAATCTATCTCCCAGTTAGACTGGAACGGGATTTCACAGGGTGTGTTTCTGTGTGTGTGCCACACCACTGGGACTGCCATCTATCATCATGCCAAATAACACAGGGCCTGGGGAAAGGTTTCAAGCTTTGGGGAGGTTGATTTTCCCTTCAGTGATTGAGAAGCAATGGTGTAAGAGTCTCCCCCACCAATATTTTATTGCTACAATTTTCAAACATATAGAAAGGCTGAAAGAATAGAACAGTGAGCATCCATATATCCACCATCTAAATTCTACAATTATCATTTCATTATATTCGCTTGTAAGGATCATTTTTATGTATCATTGATCAGCATGAGACAACAGTCATATAATTTACAATTTCAGGGGAAAAAAAATTCCTGATATCACCAGGTCAGTACTCATTTTTAAAGTATAAACATTTCAAATGCTTAATTTAGACAAGTATAATCTTACTTGCCTTTGAGCTCTAAATTCTTTCTTTATGCACTCCTCGTAGAATATCTGTTAGGTTATTTATCTGTTTATTTTAACAGTTCAGCAGAAAGATAGTAAAATGTTATCTGTAATAGCTTAACCTTTGGAAGAATACTTACCTTTGACAGTTTACAAATATTTCTAAAAATTTGAAAATTACTTGCAAGCCGCTTGTGATCTCTCATTGGTCAGCTTAAGTTATTATCACAATAACAGCCACAAAATAATTATAACAGCTAATACTCCTACATTATTTGCTATGTGGCAGGTATCAGTCTAAGTGCTTTGCATATTTGAGCTCATTCAATACATACTGTTAATATTATCAGCACCATTTTAAGGGTATGAAAGACAAGGCACAAAGAGCCACAGAGCTCTTAAGTGGCAGAGGTGGGATTCAAACTCCAGTAACCTACCCTGCAGACTTTGACCAACCAATCCACCGCACCGCCTCTCTATCAAACAAGAGAACTCCATGCCGGACAGAAAACTCATACTTCTGTTAGTACCATCACTGATGTTCCTGCCAACTTAGCAACTGATTGGTTGTTTTCAGTTGGGAAATTGAACCAGTGCTAGATTTCAATGCATCTTTTTTGAAATCAATAAATGAAATAAATATTATAACCAAAATGGGCCTTGTACATGCTTCCAAGTAAAAAAATACATGTACAAGGCCCACTTTGGTTATAATATATTTGGAAAAGAAAGTAAATATTTTACACTGAAAATGAAATCCATGCCTACACACCTACACACATAGCACAATACGTAAAGAACATGTGTGATCTTGAACAAGTTAACTTCTCTGAGTCTGTGTTATCATTGACAAAATGGGGGTAATAATGTAACAGTAGGACCAACTTCACGGGATCACGATGAGAGTTATATAGGATAATCAGAGTTCCAAAGTGCCTGTCATAATATAATAAGCACTCAATAAACACGTGTAAAACACTTAGCACAATGTGGCACACTGTAGGCACCAAAAAGTGTTGTCAATCATAATAATGATAATGATACAAGATCGACACACGTCAATAAAAATTAATATTTACTAACACCACGAGGGGAGCCATAATTTTGCTTTAATGTTGCCAAAAGAATAATTTTAATCTTGACCAAACACAGCCTTCCAGGAGATGGCATCTTAAAGGATATATCTGATTAATTCAAGATAACTAAATAGTACTATAGCAGATTTAGCAGAACTGTCTAACTTATCAACAAATCAAATTGGTATCAGCACAAGGTCCCTGCTGGCTATCGTATGTCAATCCAATAGTGTTAGCAAACATTTTAAAAGTACTCTAAATATTTCAGCTAGGGAGAGTCAAACCAAGAGGGGGAAAACTCTCCTCTTCCATTGAATGACACAAGAAGAAATTATGGTCTCTATTTTAATAGTTTAAATTATAAGCTGCCACTGAGGAAAATAACTGTAAAAACTGACTGACTCTATGGCTCTCAGTTTTGAAAGGGTGATGAAACGTGAAATGTTCCTGGTTGTTAAACTCCATGGCCTACAGATAACTTACAAATCTGTTACCTCTAACCCTAACATTATCAGGCAAAACTAGGATGTCAAGAATCAAGAAGATTCATTCCCGTTTGTACTTTCAGTTTATATAAATAAACTCAGAGGAGTCAACCACTGTAGCATTAAAAATCCAGGACCCTTGGGGCCAGACTGGGTTTCTAAGAACACCGATGGGGTCGCTGGACCCACACGTGGCTTTAAGTGAAAAGTCATGCAAAGGTCCAGGGGCTTTCCTTGGCCAGCTCATCAGTTCAATCAGGTGTTACTAAAATCCCAACCATCCATCTGACCGGACCATTTAGGTTTTGCAGGTCCAAATGGCAATTTGCTGTACATTTTCGATTACCGTATATTTTCTCCACCATGCTTAACAGCATGTAAAACAAAAACGTACCATTTTGTATACACAAAGGCACTTATCAGGGCTCAGTGGCTCTCAGCACCATGCACTTTGAAAGGATTGATGATGGTGTGGTGGGAATGGGACAGGAAACGGACATCTGTGTTTTCCCGTTAACAGCATAATGCAACTATATTGCTAGAAAGAAAGAAAGAAAGAAAGAAAAAAATAGGATGTTTTCAACCACCTTGCGCCGCTGAAAAAGACACTGGCTACTGAAGCGAGAGACCTGTGTCCTGGCCTAAGTACCTCAAGGTATTTCTCCTCCTTAGGTCATACTGTTCCCTTCATTTCCATTATTTTACTGCCCTCAAATTACATGAATCTGCATGGTTTCCTCAGATACAAAACTCCCAATACTCTGAAGTGATGCGTTTTGGGCTGCAAGTGGGCAACCCAGCCCTTAAACAGATGCTCAACAAGACCATATCTGGCTTCCTAAAATTTCAGTAAAACATATCTAACAATAATTAGCAAAGGCTATATGGTGCATATGGTATATACCATGAAATATGGAGCTGTAAGTCCCCAGAGATGAAAATATGAACTTGACACCCACAGCAGGTATAGTAAATTCTATTGCTGCTGAAGGGTCAGGAACTTTGAAAAGTCTTTGCTTTAACCCAAATCTCAGCAAATACATAGGCATGTAGGTATATATATTTTGAGGGACACTTTCTACAATAACAAAAAAAGAGTGGGGGTAAAAGGCAAACTGTCTTTGTATAATATTTGTTGAAGAATGGTCCCTGGGTTTCCCTGGTGGCGCAGTAGTTGAGAGTCCGCCTGCCGAGGCGGGGGACGCGGCTTCGTGCCCCGGTCCGGGAAGATCCCACATGCCGCGGAGCGGCTGGGCCCGTGAGCCATGGCCGCTGAGCCTGCGCGTCCGGAGCCTGTGCTCCGCAACGGGAGAGGCCACAACAGTGAGAGGCCCACGTACCGCAAGAAACAAAACAAAACAAAAAAAATGATCCCTGAGCAAGACAACTCATAAGACAACCAGACACGGTATCACTGGTTTTCAGTTTCTGAGTTCTCGTCTTCAAGCACAACCGCACCCTAAAACTTACTTCTGACCCACCCAGACAAACTACAATGTAGGCTCCTGCTCTGCATACAGTGGGTGCTGCACACAGGGACTGATAAAGAGATAAAGACAGAGTGAGAAATATACCTGCAACTCCACCTCCCTTCTGACAATTCTTTTATTCCTCCCGGCTCTCCTGGGAGAAAGGGGCTGTAATGAACTTACTCGACACCACGCCTTCTTTTGCCTCACAAGTATCCTTTGCACTCAGGCACCTCCTCCTAACTCCTATCTCCTGCTCTTGTTAAATTTGGAACAGTACATACCATTTTACACCTCAGAGCTCAGGAAAGGCAGCACGGTAGCTGGGGTATGGATGTGACAGAATGTTTTTATTCCACCCCTGAAAAAAAGCTCCCTGCTTTTGACACACTGGAAAATGTACAGCTAGAAAGTGCTGGAGGCGAAGATGCCACCCCAGCCTTACATCTGTCTGCTTTCATTTGTCTACAGCTGTGCTTATAGATAAAACAAGCTTTCCAGATGTCATCACAGGCAGGACTCATATGCTGACTTCTCTGAGACACCATTGTTGGCTGCCAGCATAACAGAGCTGTAAAACTAAAATATTTAAACTCTGAGCCACTCAACACAACTTTGAATGTCACACAGGATCTTATTCCAGGATTAATTAACGTACACCCCAATAAAATAATCACGTGTTAAAAACAGAGCTGGCTGGCGTGCAAGTGGATCTAATTTTCTTCTTTCCCACTGTGCTAATGGCATACAACTGCACCATGAAGAAATTCCTGAAAGTGAGCACTTCCTTCTACATGTGCACACCCTATCAAGCCCTTGAGTTCCAGGTGCTGTATCTCGAGGACCGATACGTTCTCATTGCTTCAAACAGACACGATGAACCTAAGATGAACAAAAGCAATATGCCAGGCACAGACTAAAAAGACATTTCCACTGTGAGAGGGGAAGGCCAATGACAAGTGATGGGGATATTACTAAGAGGCATTGTTACGTGCATGCACATGTGAAGCTTGGCTCCAGGCAACCTGGTATCACGGTGCTTGAGTGTTTGTCTGAGAACACAATATCCCTGTGGTTATAATTACAACTACTGTACCAAAGAGGACTGAGGTGGTTTCATAACATCCCTTAACAAAGAAGAACTCATTGCTCCCGAGCCTCCTGAAAAATTCCTCAAACGCACACATGTGGTATTTCTGATTTCTTTTTTTTTTCTGAAACTACATAATAATTTTGTTTTCATTGAGAAGAGTTCCAGGGAGCTCAGAGTCGGTCTGAATGACTTATTCCTGGTAACACCTAATATAGGTGTTCTGAGCTGGAAAAAGCAGCCGATTCACGGTTGGGTATGTGAAACCTCTACGTACCTCCCTCTAACTGGGCTTTTCCTCCTGTGTGTGGAACTTGGGTCAGGAATGCTGTGTGTGTGTGTGTGTGTCAACTTGGGTCAGGAATGCTCGTTAAGCATCTGTTACTCAAAAACCCGTTTGTAGGTCATTCTGGATGCAGAGGCCAAATCGATCTCAAAGGCACAAGCCTTCTGCAGTTTCTGCATAATTTGACAAGAGACCAACTTTGCATTAACCCAGTCAAGGCATCATGTAGGGTGTGTCAGGGCCGGTCCTACACCCCAATGGGCTCATCCCATGTAGTGGGAGCTTACCAAAAAAAAAAAAAAAAAGCATGTTCCATGAAATCCCTAATTTACCCCATCCCCTACTCGCACACAGCAGCGCAACAAAACATTTACTTGCGATGGCTTTCCAGGGAGACCACTGATTGAGAGGGAAAAGGAGAGAGTTATTTTGCTTTCCCACCATCTTGAATGTTCCCATCTTCTCTTGAGCTGATCTAGTTTAAACCCTCTGAAAATATATCAGCCCAAAGCACTCAAGATTTCCCTAAAGGCCCCAGCAGGCTTCCTGTTTTGTGTGTTTCCACTCCTGTGCTGGAGGCTAATGTGTTTTATGGATGTTTGTTTTAATGCAAAGAACTTCACTAAGTCACAGCAACCTGCCCTAGTGATTCATCTACTTCGGAGGATCCTGGCCTCTTCTGCTGCTCCTATTTCAGCCTGGGGGGAAGAGACGAGGGCAAAAATAAAGCCCTGAGTGTTGGATTTCAGTCCCTTATAAGTGTTAGGACAGCAGCAATACTTCTGTCCTAACACTTAGAAGGTAACAATAATACCATCATTCCTGGCTTTGTAGTTCCTCCTTCATTTGAGGTTGGGGTACCTTTCTAGCTTGGGGCAGGAAGAGTCACTGCTGAAGCCCATCCTGCACTTGATCTTAATTTCCCCACACCCAAATCAATATATACCCATTTTACTGCCCTGCCAGGACTAAAGTTGGACAGTGTTACGTGAAGGAGTCTCTTCATAAAGTTAATTTGAGTGATGCTTCCCTAATCGAGCCCTAATTATCAGCTCTTTGGCAAAAGTATATTCCCACAAACATTTAATGATACATCAGGGTCTGGAATACTTGACCTAAAATTTACTTCCTGCTCCTTAAACCTCTCCTGGGTTTCTAGAGGAAGTACAAATATTAAACAGGAGCAATGTGAGAAGTTCACATTCATCTTTAATCTCATCTGTGCTTTTAAAATCCACTAGGGAATTCAGAAGTGACACCTTCCACACTCCCCTTTTACAGATGAGAAAAAAGATGGGTGACTCAGTTACCTGTTTGTCTAAGGGCAAGAAGGGGAGCCTGGGGCTGAGCTGGGGGTGCACCAGTGGACTTGAAGACCAGGTGGGTCTACTGTCCTTGCCCAGCTCCAGACCAGAGGATGTAATAACAGCAAGAAGTCTGCCAGCCAGGAGAGAGCCTGTTCTGAAGAATGAAACCTAACAGGTTACTCTCAGGTCTGTATTTGAATACAATTGCATTTAAAAATAACCCAATTTAACAATTCACAAGTTCTGATATATGTTTTATAAAAATGTGTGAGAGATCTAAAAGCCATGGAGAGCCATAACTTTGAGCTGCCTCATTTGTTTCTCTTTTATTACAGTCCTGCACGGTGGCCACAAGCCCTGCACTGAAAAGAGAACATTAAATCTTTATCCTTAACTGTTTTAGCAGAACGATATTAATAGTTGAATATTATTTTGTCTGACTGATAAGATATCATTCAATAAGACCAAAGAGAGCACTGAACCCCACCCTCATCCTAGGATAAAAAAGTGATGCCCTGTCTCCAGAAGCAACACTTCATCACTCTTGAGACTCCAAGAACATTTCTACTGCTGTATAAGCCCCAAAGCCGAAAACCTAAGTGAAGGTGGTTATTCAGAAATAAAGCATTTCTCTGGGCCTTCCCTGGCAGGGAAAGCAGCTGTGTGAAACGATCTCGCTCCTCCTGGCGTGCCTGTTTGGTCTTTCCTCATGCAGGACCAGTGTGGATACATGAGCAAACCACCAGAAAACCATTTTGTTCCACGGATGTTTCATAGCACAGGTGGAGAAACAGGACAAGACTTGAGTTTAGAAGAGAGAGTTCAATACTGGAAAGTACTTAGACAGCAGTGTGATTCCATTCAGCAAAACCCAATACTACTATTTATGGCTCTATCTTTGGCTCTGTCTTTGTCCTACCAAAGCACACACCCCACATGGTACAGAAAAGCACGATTTCCCCTTTACTTATATTTCCCTGTGTGTCACTACAAAAAATTTCAGTAAGGTTAGCCCCAAACCATAACAATGGCCTTTTCTTTGAAAGCTTTCTAATTTTCTATTAAATTCACAAGGGTTGTTCTTCCCCCAACCTATACTATATCTTGATGTTCCAAATAAGATAAAAAATAAAATATTAACAACCATTAAGTTAGGAAGCCTGTTCTCCACTCGAGATATCTCTTTTTAAATAATCAAACAAATGACAACAGTACTAATAGCCAAATGGGGTTTATATAACGCTAACACGCCTACACTTAAACTAACTGAAAAGTTACACTGAACCTAGTTTGAACTCACATAAATAAGCAACTTTGTGGAAATAGTCAGTGTTTCTGCATGACAGCTACTGAGTCAAGTATTTTAGCGGGGAACAAAATTTTTTCTAATTGGCAAATAAATGGTTCTATCTGGAGATCTTTTCATGCACTGAAATGTGGATTCAGGGCTTAGCCTGCAAATACTTCAAATTAAGTGTGCTGCCTTACATACTGTATTGACTATAAGTTGCCATTAAAAAAATACTATTGTGGAAGCATTTATGAAACATTTGAATCCTAATTCCTATCATTCAGTTAGCCTTACTCACTAGCTAATCAAGGAGCAAAGGTTAAAGTCAAACTAGCTCAAAACCAAAAGCAATTTTAAAAGATAAAGTCCTGAACAGGGATAAAAGCCTTCATTTTTAGCAAAACAAACAAACAAACAAAAAACCAAAGCCAGAACTGAACTGATTGGCTTGATCTAGTCAAAATCACAAGCAAAAAATTTTAGGAATCACAAAATCATTGATACCATGTTTTAGTCATTGCTAATTACCCTCTTTCCAAAATGTTTAGTAAGCCCAATTCAGTATAAACCTTCATACTAAAACAATGGGATTAAAAACTAACATGTGAGTTTTCTAAGCCAATGCTGTCAAATAGAATATGTGACCCACAGATGTCATTTTAAGTTTTCAAGTGACAATAAGAAACTAAAAAGAGGTAAAATTAGCTTTAATTTGAATAACATTTTATTTAACCCAACTGTCCACACTACTGTCAGTCCAACATATAATCAATATAAAAATTCTATTTTACAATTGGTTTTTGTACTAAATCTTGAAAATCTGGTAAGTTTTTTACTGTTATTTCACATCTCAATTTGGTATACAATACTTGAAATGTGGCTATACAACTATGAAAATCTATTTTACATTTTATTTAAGTTTCAATAGACACGTACTTATCGGCTACAATATTAGACAGCATAGGTCTATAGTTTAATAACTCTAATTCATTTTGCATTAAAATAAAAACTCTTAACATACAGCAAAAGCCTAGGACTAGAGAAGTCTTTTTAAAAAGGCAAAATACAAAGCATCAATCATTGCTGGTCTGAGGGTAGGAGGGCCGAGTCGAAATGCTGTATATGCAAATATGATCCATGGTTTACATAAATGCGTTTCTGACACTTTTCACTTTCCATGCACACGTGTGGTGATGTGTGATTTAGCATCCTAAGGAGAAAAACATATCACCCATCTTCAAAGGCTCTCGGCTGATACTTTGTTACATGACTTTCTCCTCCCCAAAGGCTAACTCCATGGCACCTTTGAAGTACTTTATAAAGGAAACTTCATGAGTGATTTGAGTGTTACATAAGGGCGGGGGGGGGGGGGGCTGAAAAGTTTCCTTCCCTCTAAAAACTCAGATCCCTCCATATGTTCAGGTGACTCGAAAGAATGTCATTTAACAGAACTTGAGAAGACAGCAGAACTTACTGCTCAGAAAGCCTGGTGGTGGAATCAGAGCCCTTGAGTGTCTGCAACTGATAATTTATGTGAACTGGATTGAGTTATTAAGCTTCCTAATGCCTGCTTCATTAACTATACTATTTATCCCTCTCTTGAAAGAGTTATAAGAAAATAAAGAGGCAAATCTTTCTATTCTTCCAATGACACCCAGATTCAAATGTTTAATATCTAATTCAAATATTATCCCTCCAAGTCAGAGGCTCTTTGCCCTGTTATCAGAGTGAAATCTCACCTTCCCCTAAACTCTCATCTAAGTATAATACACATCTTCTTTAGAACAAATTTTAGCAACCATTTAATGTTAGGCATATGAGTGTGTGTATTGAAGAACATATCTCTTCTGTTACACTGGGAGTACCTAGAGGGCAGGGACCAGGGCGTAGTCATTCTTACGCCTCCCAACTCAGGTGCTCAGCGCACATGCTAGACTGAAAGAGCTCTGGGCTCGCTGAAGAAGAGAACACACAAAGAGAGAAAAATTTAAGAGCGGGTCCCAACTCTCATGGGGCTTGTTCTCAAACTGGAGATAAATACAAGGAGATAACACAAGATGCAACACACCTGGTTCAGTGTCAGAACCAGTGGTCCCTAACCTCCAGGAGCTCACCATCTAGTGGAGGACTCCTTGGAAGAAAAAGTCAAGAGAGATCTTTTAAGACTTGAATAAGCAGAATATAAGAGCTAAGATCCTACAGGCCAGACAGCTCCATATGAGCAGAGGCACGGAACTGAAGTACACGTTTGGATGACCAAGAGAAATGGGCAGTCACATGGCTGCAGTAGGTTCCCACAGGGTATAAAAGAGGAGACACTTGACACATGAAATGAGAATGGGGCCATGTTATGAATGGCACAAAGAGCTGAGACACATATTCTTTAATTTATGTTGCAGTTAGTGAAAAGCCACTGAGAATTCTGAGTAGCAAGTGGAATGATGAAAGTGGGATTTACGAAAGAAGGATCTGGCCACAGCTTCCAGGATGCACAGGGCTGGAGGCAAAGGGGAAAATCAAATCCATTTCAGTAATATATTCAGCAGGTGGTAAGGGTCTCATCAAGGGGGGTGGCCATTCAAATAGAAAGGAAGATACATTTCCAAGAAATGGACATAAGAGGAACAAAGGTAAGAACCAAACATTTTTCTCTGATTATACTGAATACCTTGTAAGTTCGGGAAATGACAGTGATTCTAAGAGAGACTGGGAAATTGGAATAAGGCTTAAGAAAGAAGACAATGTAGAAAGATAGATCAATGGAACAGGATAGAAAGCCCAGAGATAAACCCACACACATATGGTCACCTTATCTTTGATAAAGGAGGCAGGAATGTACAGTGGAGAAAGGACAGCCTCTTCAATAAGTGGTGCTGGGAAAACTGGACAGGTACATGTAAAAGTATGAGATTAGATCACTCCCTAACACCATACACAAAAATAAGCTCAAAATGGATTAAAGACCTAAATGTAAGGCCAGAAACTATCAAACTCTTAGAGGAAAACATAGGCAGAACACTCTATGACATAAATCACAGCAAGATCCTTTTTGACCACCTCCTAGAGAAATGGAAATAAATACAAAAATAAACAAATGGGACCTAATGAAACTTCAAAGCTTTTGCACAGCAAAGGAAACCATAAACAAGACCAAAAGACAACCCTCAGAATGGGAGAATATATTTGCAAATGAAGCAACTGACAAAGAATTAATTTCCAAAATTTATAAGCAGCTCATGCAGCTCAATAACAAAAAAACAAACAACCTAATCCAAAAATGGGCAGAAGACCTAAACAGACATTTCTCCAAAGAAGATATACAGACTGCCAACAAACACATGAAAGAATGCTCAACATCATTAATCATTAGAGAAATGCAAATAAAAACTACAATGAGATATCATCTCACACCAGTCAGAATGGCCATCATCAAAAAATCTAAAAACAATAAATGCTGGAGAGGGTGTAGAGAAAAGGGAACACTCTTGCACTGCTGGTGGGAATGTGCATTGGTACAGCCACTATGGAGAACAGCATGGAGGTTCCTTAAAAAACTACAAATAGGGGCTTCCCTGGTGGCGCAGTGGTTGAGAGTCCGCCTGCCGATGCAAGGGACGTGGGTTCGTGCCCCGGTCCGGGAGGATCCCGCATGCCGTGGAGCGGCTGGGCCCGTGAGCCATGGCCGCTGAGCCTGTGCGTCCGGAGCCTGTGCTCCGCAACAGGAGAGGCCACAACAGTGACAGGCCCGTGTACAGCAAAAAATAAAAAAAAACCAAAACACTACAAAAAGAACAATCATATGACCCAGCAATCCCACTACTGGGCATATACCCTGAGAAAACCATAATTCATAAAGAGTCATGTACCAAAATGTTCATTGCAGCTCTATTTACAATAGCCCAGAGATGGAAACAACCTAAGTGTCCATCATCGGATGAATGGATAAAGAAGATGTGGTACACATATACAATGGAATATTACTCAGCCATAAAAAGAAACGAAATTGAGCTATTTGTAATGAGGTGGATGGACCTAGAGTCTGTCATACAGAGTGAAGTCAGAAAGAGAAAAACAAATACCGTATGCTAACACATATATATGGAATTTAAGAAAAAAAATGTCATGAAGAACCTAGGGGTAAGACAGGAATAAAGACACAGACCTACTAGAGAATGGACTTGAGGATATGGGGAGGGGGAAGGGTAAGCTGTGACAAAGCGAGAGAGAGGCATGAACATATATACACTACCAAACGTAAGGTAGATAGCTAGTGGGAAGCAGCCGCATAGCACAGGGAGACCAGCTCAGTGCTTTGTGACCGCCTGGAGGGGTGGGATACGGAGGGTGGGATTGGGAGGGAGACGCAAGAGGAAAGGGATATGGGAACATATGTATATGTATAACTGATTCACTTTGTTATAAAGCAGAAACTAACACACCATTGTAAAGCAATTATACTCCAATAAAGATGTAAAAGAGAAAGAAGACAATGAACTTCACTTGGGCCATATGAAAATGAAAGAGATGGTAGTCAAGGTAGCAGCTAAAGATATATATTTTAACTTTAATAACTTTTCACTTGCTACACATCCATGTATGTATGCATGCATGTACACACACATGCACGCAAGTGTAAAGGGTGTATTAGTAGTCTCTTAGAGATATTTTCACTGCAGTTGAAGTCTCCTATCTTTTCAGTTATACAGAAACAGGAACAAAGAAAATCTTATGACTACATGTGTGCTTATGCTACCAGATTCATCAATATTACTTCTATAAAATATATCAATAGGCACAGCATGCTAAATGAACAAAACTCATAAACTACACTCTAGTGTGCCCATGCATTTGTTTTTACTGACTTGTTTACTACAGAGTCCGTTGTTTGTTTCAGATCTGACTGTAAGTTTCATCTATAAATAGTTTTATAATTTAATGAAATACTATTAAAATCAATGAAATATGATTGTAAAAGAAAAAGTTCATTCTACAGAAACTAAGTTGAATGTTTTGGACAGTCTTGACAAGGACGGGCCAGTATAAAAAAAAAAACAAAACCTGGCTCTCAGATTGGTGTGGGCAAGGCACCGGCAAATGATTGAAGGATTCTGCACTCAGGACCACTTATTCCTGTCTAAGTTCTAGGTTTGCTTTAAAGCAATCAAAGGTGAAAATCTTAGTGATACATTACAGATGTTATTTATATAAGAATTCAATTTAAGAACTCCAATGAATACAACCATCCATACCTCAAAAGTTTGGCTAACCTCAAAAGTTTAGAAAATGAATTCATTTATGTATTTTACATTGAAAAGGCTTAAAACTTGTGGTTTGTTTTGGTAAAGTTTCATGACTTTGATTAACTAGCTAACTATTGGTGCTAGTTGCAAAAGATAAGAGGGATTCGCTACTCATACAGTTTCCTTAAAGCAACAAAAGCACGCACTGAGAACTACTTTAATATGTATTTACCTGGCAGGTTGTAAAGATGTTCCTGCTGCGAAGTTATGGTCCACTGAGAAATCACATGTTGTACCTCTGATCTTTTAGGAATACATGTCATGCATCCAAAAACTAGCAAAAGCTCCACCCTTTGAAGATGGCAAAGTCCCAATCTTTTTCCCCTGTAGCTATCCGTAAAGTTGCCTCAATTAACAGTGAATGGTAGGCATCACTACAAATCAGTCACAGCAAACAGCTGCTAAAATCCTTACAAGCTGCCTGAAATGCTGAGTCTCAATTCAACTTAACATGTAGGTAAGTTTCTTACAGGCATTACTAAGATGATATTCTTTATCATCAGTACAAATAACATTCACAATATTAATGCTTTTTTTTTTTTTTTTTGCGGTACGCGGGCCTCTCACTGTTGTGGCCTCTCGCGTGGCGGAGCACAGGCTCCGGGCATGCAGGCTCAGCAGCCATGGCTCACGGGCCCAGCCGCTCCGCGGCATGTGGGATCTTCCCGGACCGGGGCACGAACCCGCGTCCCCTGCATCTGCAGGCAGACTCTCAGCCACTGCGCCACCAGGGAAGCCCACAATATTAATGCTTTTATGACAAATTTCCTGTTGATCACCTACACTAGAGAGCATTAAACAGATTGAAAACTCTGCAGCTCTTATTTTCATTTTTGTTCAAAAGTTTCAGAGAGGAAATTGTAATTGAGTGATTAAGTCACTCTGTTTTCACATAAGTCCTGTTCTGAAGAAACAAAGAATGCTCGCGGAGAAAGCACTCATTACCAATAACACTGACTCAGGTCAGTAAAGCCACTGTTTCTCAGAAAAGACAAACTGAGGTCCTTGAGACAGCCATTTCCCAGTCAGTGCATCTTGACAGATTTTAGAGTCAGAAAGAGGTTCTGCCCGCCCTGTCTGACCACATCCAGATTTGGTCAACATCCTGAGGTTAAAGGCTATAAATTCAGAAGACCTCTTCAAAGTTCAATGTTAAAACAGAAATATTTTTTACTGCTAACCAGGCATTGGGGTGTATAAGAAGGAGCAAATGACTGGTTCATTCAGAGTGTTTCTGTGCACCTATGAGATGGCAGCATTCTAGGTAGACAATAAGGATGAATGAAATGCTGCGATAACTCTCCTGCTCCCCTCCTTTCTTCAGTTAATGAAAATTTAAGACACACCTACCCTGGGCTAGGGACTGAGAACACAGAACCAAATAAGACCCTCAAAAAGCTTATGGGCTTCCCTGGTGGCACAGTGGTTGAGAGTCCGCCTGCCGATGCCGGGGACGCGGGTTCGTGCCCCAGTCCGGGAGGATCCCACATGCCGCGGAGCGGCTGTGCCCGTGGGCCGTGGCCGCTGAGCCTGTGCGTCCGGAGCCTGTTGCTCCGCAGCGGGAGGGGCCACAGCAGTGAGAGGCCCGCGTACCGCAAAACAAAACAAAACAAAACAAAACAAACGAACAAAAAAGCTTATCTGGTTTTTAATGGAAAAGCCAGGCAGAAGGCAATGTAGTTGGTACCATGCTGAGAGGAGGGCCCAGGAGAGCCAGTGAGGATGAGACCCCTGAAGCAGAGGAAGCAGCAAGGAAAAAGGCACTGGGGATGCGGGAGAGTGTGGAGTGATGAGAGAGGGAGCAGGAAGACTGAAAAGATGAGAGCAAGCGGGAGAGGAAGAAGACGGATGAGACGTGGGGCTGGAGAGGCAGGCAGGGGCCACATTCACTCAGTCCTCACTCAGCTCATCTTTACTGCCTGCCTGCTGTGGGCTTGGTTCTGTCCCAGGCGCTGGGGATCTGAGAGTGGACAAGACACACCCATCCCCACCGTCATGAAGCTTAAATCCTGATGGAAGAGAAAAACTATAAGCCAGGTAAATAAAGTATGGACTGTGTCAGATATTAACTTTTCAGGAGGGAAAAACAAGGTAGAGAAGGAGGCTCTGAAATGTCTGGGGTGGGGCAGAGCTGAAATTTCAGTTACTGTAGCCAAGGAAAGACTTGCTGAGGAGACTGCAGAGTCAAGACCCGATATCTGGGGGGAGAGCATTTCAGGAAGAGGGAACAGCAAGGAGCCAGTGTGGCTCAAGTCGAGTGACCGTAAGTCCTGTAGGGCTTGGGCTCTGTACATGGAGGGACCTCTCTGAGTTTTGAGCGAGATTTGGCACACCATACTGAGGAGCTTGGAGTTCTCCTCAACCCACAAGAAAGTCATTGACTTTCAATGACTACTTAGCAAGTATGACCTTTCCTGAATTGGGAGGAGAGAACAGATTAGAGGCTAGAAGACCAGTTAAGAGGCTGGTGCAGAGATCTCAAGGGGGACAAAATGCTTAGGGCCTGAACAAGGTGGTGACGGAACATCAACTCTTCTCTAAACCATTAACAGATACTAAGAAAGGATGATTGTAGCTTAACCTACTTGGCTTTCCTGGTCTAACATGATAGAGCAGCAAAAGGAAATAAAAAAAATCAGCAGCAAACATTCCCGAATATTGTTTAGGTTCAAGATGAAATGAAATGGCTTTTCTGTTCTCTACATTGGGTCCATCCCTATCCTAGAAGTCATGCCATCAGCTCTGAGGATTTGGGGCTCGAAGGCCAAGAGACGGTTGTGGACCTAATCAGACCACATACTCACGAGCACCAACAGTGACACAGTGTGGTCTCCAGGCTACCTGTTAATGCTGGACGTGTCCTGCCTAGGAATCCAGATCTAGAAAACCTGGTGGTCAGGGGGCTCAATGGGTGAGGTGCACAAACGTGCCCAGCCAGAGTGGCAGGTGGGGCTGAATTTAGCTGAGGCCGGGCTCAGTCTGGGACCAAGCCACAGACACTGGTTTTGGACGCATCTGTCCAAGAAGGACAATTTTTCTAATTTCCATGAAGACTCATCACAGGCTAGGAAATCTGCATTTTAATCACAGGTCCCAGAAGACTGAGTCGGACACGCCATGG
Source organism: Monodon monoceros (assembly GCF_005190385.1). Taxonomy (NCBI): domain Eukaryota; kingdom Metazoa; phylum Chordata; class Mammalia; order Artiodactyla; family Monodontidae; genus Monodon; species Monodon monoceros. The sequence continues at coordinate 48,066,188 of NW_021703782.1, read as the reverse complement.
TAGGAAGCTTCTATATTACTATGTTCTACGTTACTTTTACATTACTCTGGGCTAGCCAAGCTCCTACTACAGAAGATTCCCTTTCTTCTCTTTCTTTTTAAACATAATGATGCCACAACACATAATTTGTCCTGTTTTGTTAAGATAAAGTATTCAGAGACTATAACCCCCCCCCACCCCACCAAATGATTCTGTTAAGGACACAGGCACAAAGAATATAGGTTTATTTCTTTAGAACTAGCATTGGACTATTAAAAATAGCATCATTATTGCATCTAGAACAAACAAGTCAAAAGGGCCCTAAACTGTACTTAAGCACAATTACCTTAATGTCAGTTGAGATTTTACGATACAACTGTGAGGCACCTTATTTTTAAGGCAGTTTAACCTGCTTCCTTCCTAAGAACAGACATTTAAGTTTTAAATCTAGGGTTCTCAATAAGATGATTAAGCTATGCTCAGCAGTTTCTTTAAATATTTAAGAGAATTTTCATCATCTAAATGTTTATGGCAACAACAGAGCCAGGTGCATTTTTTTCTCATTTGTCAGGAATGGGAGGTCCATATCCTTTCCAAAGGTGTGTGTGTGGGGAGCTTGCCTCAATAACCAAAAAATCCTACCAAGCTCTTCAGAATCCTAGAAACTGAGGAGAAAACCTTATTTAAACATGTCTGTTCAAGTCAGTGCTGTAGTTCCCAGACACCTAGCAAAGTTGCTGCCCTGAAAGGTAGTTCGCAGGGCTCATCCCTGGAGAGTATTTTCTTTTGAAGTATCTTCTACCTCATGGCCTTTATTTCCATCATCACATCGCAGCCTTCTAGCAGTGCTACCACCATCATGAGGCTGTGCATGATGCTCTTTTTCTGAAGACGGTAGAATATTTCCACAGATCAGGTATGACCCAGATGCTTGCCATGCCTGGCGTTGCCTGCCAGGGAGGTACGGGGCTCAGGGAGCCTGTTCAGCCTTGCTGGTTAGTAGCCTCCCATTTCATGCATGGCCACCCCAGGGCCCCTGCCCCAGTGCAGGCTCTGAGCACCTACTCTTTGGGACTGCAATGTCTGAAAGGGTTTCCTAGTCATCTTGAAGAGTGAGGGAGGGAGGGGGGCTCCCTAAAAAGACCTATCCTATGACCTAGGCCTAATTTTTAGAGATCGGAGAGAACAGTATTCGATATCTCATTTATTCTAAAATCATGTCCATGAAGTAGATGCAGGTAGTTATTATTCTGTCCATTTCAGATGACGAAAGTACAGACTTGAGAATTTTAATGATGTTAAAATCGGCTTTCTTGGCAAACGCAGTGACCATACCCCTTGACATGTATCTGAGTATTACTTATTCTCGAATTCATCCATTCATCTTCAAATTCATATTTATTGATGGCTTATTATATGCCACCCAGTTGTACTGGAAGCCAAGCACACCAAATGAGAAATCAGAAATGGTCTCTGCTCTCAGGAAGAACTTACAATCTGGCAGAGGAGATGGATATTAAATCAACCAACAGGTCAACAAACACAGGAATACAAAGTGTAAAAAGTGCCATGAAAGAAATGCATAGGCGCCATGAGAGGAGAAAAAAAGGGAAAAAGTCATTTCGATTGGGTGACATTTAACCTGAGAAATGAGCGAGAATTAGCCAGGGGAAGAATCTGGGCTACAAACACCCACCACAATCCATGGCATAGTGTGTATCCTTGAAAGAAAGAGCAGAGAGTTTGGACAGTCATACCTATGAACAAGTAAAGAGGTTTTCAAGAATTTTCTCCCCGTTTTCTCCGGTCTCCTAGGATGAATGATGATGGCTGGTAACAGTTCCAGTCCTATCAGTTCTGTCAATTCTGTTGCCTGGTCCCCATTACTCCTCAGAGGAAGTGAGCTGATCTGTCTGAGGTGGCGGACAAGACATCCACCCTGGGCTACTGGATATCAAACGGGAAAGTAATGTGAATATAACACAGAACCTGCAAATGCTAAACACATTTAAGATATTTTTAGTTAATAACAGTCTTATTAGTTAATAAAATTACTTGCTATAAGAGGAAAACAGGTATGTTTAGCTCTTTGAAAAAATGATAAACAGGGGCTTCCCCGGCGGCACAGTGGTTGAGAGTCCGCCTGCCGATGCAGGGGACACGGGTTCGTGACCCAGTCCGGGAGGATCCCACATATCGCGGAGCGGCTGGGCCCGTGAGCCATGGCCGCTGAGCCTGCGTGTCTGGAGCCTGTGCTCCGCCACGGGAGAGGCCACAACAGTGAGAGGCCCGCATACCGCAAAAACAACAACAAAAAAAACCCCAAAAAAAACCATGACAAACAAATTCAAATTTTAAAATATGTATACTAATAATTATAGTCAAAATTTACTGCACTCTTACCATTTTGGGGGCAGTAGATGTCAAGGCCTTAACATGCTATCTCATTTAATTTTTATGTAATTCTTCCAAGGTGAGTAGTATTATTCTCATTTTACAAATGAGAAAATTGAGACTCAGACGGGCTAAATAACTTTATCTGGTCATATGGCTGTCAGTGCTCAATTCTGGTAGTCTGATTCCAGAGTCTATGTTTAGGGATTACTATTTTTACTAATTTATTGTTAATTAATCAATTATTAATTATATGACAATAACACGACCCAGCATTTTAACTGTAGCACACTAAATCCAACTGGTTGTTCTCTGACGTATAGAAAATCCACCCCTTTCCCTCCCACTTGTACTGCCATCATATACAGTTCCTTCCTGAATATCTTAATCTAAGTGGTCATTCTGCCTACAGTAGCTTCAAACTCCAATCCATCTGCCCCATTAACTGCTGTCGGACCAAGGTTCTCAGAACTCAGTTTTCTGGATGTCATTCTTCTGAACCTGCATTATGACCAGACTACCTACAACAGGAGGAACGCATTTCTTGCCTGGGTATTCACAAACTCACAGAGCCTGAACCCTGCAGCTAGCTGCTCCCACCCCTGCGGTTCCTCCTCTCCACAAGCCCTCCGGACCAGCCCCCTGGTTGAAGCGCGTCTCCAGCTACATTCATGCTGACTCTGTACCTGCGTTTTCACTACATTCCTCCCCGCCTTCCAAGAAGACTCTCCTCACCATTTAGAATCTCATTCATCCACCAAAACTCAACTCTGATGTGCCCCATTAAGCTTCTTCCAGCCCTCGGTGACCTTGTTTGTCCCCAAATCCGGGGTGTTTAATGAGCATCCAGTGTACTTGACTTTTTGCCACCTCTTGCATTCTTATTTAATAGCTACACTTTTAACTTTCTACATGCATATAACTTGTCTCTGTAACCATATGAAAGCTTGCAGGCGGCAAGAACAGCATTACTTTTCTGTGGTTTTCCAGGGGTCAAAGCCAAAGCAGAGGGCTTCCGTGGTGGCGCAGTGGTTGGGAGTCCGCCTGCCGATGCAGGGGACACGGGTTCGTGCCCCGGTCCGGGAGGATCCCACATGCCGCGGAGCAGCTGGGCCCGTGAGCCATGGCCACTGGGCCTGCACGTCCGGAGCCAGTGCTCCACAACGGGAGAGGCCACGACAGTGAGAGGCCCGCGTATCGCAAAAAAAAAAAAAAGCCAAAGCACATAATTCCAAAAAATATCTAGAATTTTAAAATCTTACACTCAAAATGGGTAGTTCATGTGTGACGGAACCATGAATGAGTCTGTTTTGTCCTTGGTCACAAATGCAGGTCTGTGTTATGCCAGCCCAGCTTTTACATATGCTTGTAAATTGTGGTCAAAAGATTGAGTTGTGGGGTGGATGGGGCAGGGGCACAGGGGAGAGGAAAAATAATTATCTTCACTTAATAATTAAATACAGTGTTCAAAAGAGCATACCTAGAGGCAAAACACCTGTCACTTCTGTTGTAAGATCACACTATTACTTAATATCTCTTTGGTGCTTCATACCTAATCAAATGTTTTCAGAGGACTGAGATAGGCAGTTAACGGGTTGTCCAGGGTCCTACATCAATAACTGACCATCAATCAGTATTTGAATCCATATCTACAAGGTAGTATCTCTTCCAGTAACCCAGTATAAATCACTGAGGCAACAGAAGATCATGGTTAACAGCATGGACTCCAGAGCCAGACCATCTGAGTTCAAATCACAGCTCTGCCACTCACTAGGTGTGTGACCTTGGGCAAGTTACTGAAGTGATCTGTGTCTCAGTATTCTCATCTGTGGAATAAAGTTAGTAACACTACACAGAGTTGCTGGGGGGGATAAAATGAGCAAATATACACTTAGAACGGTGGAAGTACTCTTTAATGTCCGCTTTATCATTTTACAATATGCTCTTTACTCTGTGTGGGTGTGTACGTGTGAAATCTAATTAGCTTTCCAAACATTCAGCTAAAGGGAGTCTTTATTACTCATATGAATGTGTAAGGCTTATTCTTTTCACCAAAAATCCTGTGGAACAAGGGAAATAATTTACCTTATGAGTCAGTGATGAAAACCATTCCTCAACATGTCTCTTGACTGATGATAATGATATCACGCTTTTTTTTTCCCTTGGTAATGCTCTTTAAGTTTCCAACTGTCAACACTTCTCACACGTTTTACCCTCACGACCACTCACTGAGATGGACGGAGAGATGGCTGGGCGTACAGACGGTGGATGAAAGGTGAATAAACCCTTAGATTCAGAGAAGTTAAATGGCTTGATTAGGGGCAAGTAAAAATTGGCTATCACGGTGCCCAATACCTGCTTTAAATCTATATCCCAATGTCTACACAAGCTGACAGTTTTTCTCTTGTCCTAGGGTGCACACAGATCTGAGAAGTGTGAATAGAGCCCTCTTCAATGGATTCAATCCCATCCATTAGGGGCAGGGCGAGGGGTAAGCAGGCTTATTACCCTTCCTCTGTGCTGAATGTAACCCACACTCAAAGGAAGGTCAGGAAACGCAGGTTTGTGTTGCCCTGAACTCTGGGAGAGTGGCTAGAACTCTTGTAGAATGTGGCAGCCACAGAAAACTATACCCACAGATACCCACAGAAAACTATAGGCTCTCTGGGCATATAATCGGAAAAGATGAAAACTCTAATTCAAAAAGATTCATGCACTACAATGTTGATAGCAGCACTACTTAGAATAGCCAAGACATGGAAGCAACCTAAATGCCGATGGACACATGAATGGATAAAGAAGATGTGGTATATATATGCAATGGAATATTACTAAGCCATAAAAAAGAATGAAACAATGCCATTTGCAGCAACATGGATGGATCAAGTTAGAGGAAGACAAATATCATTATGATATCACTTATATGTGGAATCTAAGAAAATGATACAAATGAACTTATTTACAAAACAGAAATAGACTCAGACATAGAAGCAAACTTATGGTTACCAAAGTGGAAGGTGGGGGAGGGATAAATTAGGAGTATAGAATTAGCAGATACACACTACTATATATAAAATAAACAAAAAGGACCTACTATATAGCACAGGGAACTACATTCAGGATCTTATAAAAACCTATAAAGGAAAAGAATCTGAAAAAGTATACACACACACACACACACACACACACACACAAAAAAACTGATTTTGCTGTACATCTGAAACTAACACAACATTGTAAATCAACTATACTTCAATTTTTTTGAAAAAAGCATTTAAATCAATCAAACACAAATGAGGGAAAATTTTTTTTAAAATCCTACAGGCTTTGGTTCATTAGCTGAACTGCTAAAGAACAGAGAAAAAGTGAGTAAACTGGAAGACTATCAAGACATTTTGCCACTTTCTTGCATATTTAAGACGCATTTCTTGTTTGCAAGGACACTGTTTGACTCTACATTTCCTAATGTGTACTTTATAAATTGCTAGTTCCAGGAAAAAGGTCTCCCTGGAAAAATGGGTTTGGCAAATGTAACATATTCTATGGGGTTTTTTTGAGGAGAGGGAGGAAAGAGGGGAGCATGCACAATGTTTATCAGCATATGAAAAGATTCTGAGAAGTTTTTAATAAAAAGTTGGGTTAACACTTTCTAACCCAGGCTTTCTCAAACTCCTCTGACCTTTGCCCCTTTTACAGTGTAACACATCACATAGCATACATGCTTTGTGGAGCACCCTTGGGAATACTGGTTTAGACACAAGTGCCCACTCTGTTTTGTTTTTCATCTTTTTCTCCCTTTTATTCCTCACTGGACTGAAGAGCTCACCTGAAGAATATCATTCTGGCACTTCACTTTCTGTCTGCTAAGATTTAGAATTGAGGCCCTCCACAGGGCTGAAGATGCCAAAGAAGGAAGAAGGAAAATGGGACTAAAACCTTACTCAAAATTGCAGGAAACCCATACTTTACATAAAAGCACAATGCTGCTCTATTTCATAAGGATTCTATCCAGCACTAAGATTCATTCTGCTGAAAGGGAAAACTGTAAATTGGTATCCCGCTCTCAGTTGAGGATGGGGTGGGGTTAACCCCATAGAGGGCAAAACAGACACACAAGTATCAGAACATGGTTTCGTGTGTCCTCAAGAACCCAAAGACAGAGGTAGAACAGGCATATTCTAATTCGCCCTAGATTATGGGATCAGTGAAACCTTACTAGTAAGACTTTCCAAAAGCACAGGTGAGAACTGCCACGACAGTTACATGAATTATTTCTTGCCCCAAGATAATTTTTGTACGAAGAAGTGGAATTGTGTAGTTTCCTACAGAGAGTATATGAAAGAAAAGTAGAAAAGAAGGCAAGAAATACCCCCCAAAATCTTAAAATGTACTATATATGGTTTATCTTCTACATTTTTGTCCCCAAACATTACAACAGACGCCATTTCTAATAACTGGTATGATTAGGAATGAAGACATTCTGAGGGTCAAAAAAGGAAGCAAAATATCCCTCTCCCAGGGCCCAGCTCCAAATACTATACCATGAATGTGCTCATGGGAATAAATGGCTGTGTGCCTATTCTAACTTATGCTCTAACGGATCCATCTAAGCGCTTTTTGCTTTTTCTTTTCTTTTTTTAAAGGGACCTGTTTTTTAAATCAGAAACACAAAATATATGGCACAAAGGCACTGAGGAAGAAGGAAAGGACAGTCATGTATCCGTTAGCATCACACAGTACGGCTCTCTGGGAACCAGGTCTCAGTCAGATGGTGACATGACAAATTCAAGACATAGAAAAAGGGGGGTCAAGCAGACTCTCATAAAAAAAGCTGACTAATAATAATCTGGCAGAGTTGGCTTAAATAAGGCATCTCTAATGACGCCCGGCAACTTTCTACTACCGTTGATATCTGTAGACATAACATTATTTATTCAAGTTTTTTACTTGTCACTAGAATGTTATAAATATATATGGATATACAAACTACAAATCAATAGCACCTTTATAATTTTTTAAGTACTATTATTCAGCAATTATGTGGGCCTCTTCATGTGCCAACGCTATACAATTTTTAACATGCCAATAAACCCATTAAACATATTTATGGTGATAGTTATAAAGTTCAAGGAGTTTCATCCAGGAAATATAGTTCAATAAGAAAAACAACCTCGTAGTGAATCAGAAAACAAATTAACTGCAGTCAAAAAATGAAGATACCCTGACTTTATAAACATACTCAGCACCTGCAAGCGAGTAGGATTCCATGAGGAAAATTTGCAAGTAATAACACATCACCTGTATCTATCGGCTGTTATCTTGGCAACATCACTCATTTCTCTTAAGTCATAGTTTCCTCACCTGCAAAATGAGGATTCTTTGCCTGCTCTGTATGTGGAAATACAAAAATAAATGGTGAGTAATCATGTCCTGCCCCCCAAAAGCAGTAATTTGTGCAATTTATGGAGAATCAAACTTCTTAGAAGTTCTAGAAATAACTGCTTTAATTCTGGATTATATTTATCAAGTCCAAATATTCTGAAAGAACTGTCTCCCTCTTTCAAATTACATCCAAACCGTTTAAGATGCTTGATGAGCTTCTGGGATATATTTACGTCCAAAATGGCTTGGTCAATGATAATTGTGCTACTTTCCTGAATTCCAATTAAAATGTAGATTCTTAAGTAAAAGACATCCTGCAAACTGTAAAAAAAGATGCAAACCCTCAAAATACTGGAGATACATCAAAGACTTGATAAAATTCAGTGATCTCTGGATCCTTTATACAAAACTAAGAATAAAGTTTCAATCCCAAAAATATTTTCCCCTCCTGATCAAGAAACACAGGTGAAAAACTGTAGAACCATCTAATGGCTATAAGCAGCTCAAATTCTAGGTAACACTAGTTTTAAAAGTACAGTCTTTGGAACCTCTTTATAGCGTAGTTAGTAAAAGAAGCAACACTGGAGTCAGGTGCTCCTGGGTTTCAAACTCAATCATGTGCTATTTGTAACAGGAGTTGGGGCAATATCCTGAGTCGTTCTGACTCTTGGTCTCCTAATCTGTAAAACGGGAAGACCAGAACCTACCTTCTAGGGCTGCTGGGAAGATGGGATAAAGTGTGTAAAACTTTCAGCACAGAACTCAGATATAATTATAAATATCAAGGCAGTGCGATACTGCCCGTGAGTAGTGAATTCTCTCTCCCACCACGCTACTGCAATTTTCTAGTAACAGTCAAGCTCTGCTTGGGCCCCAGTGCTGACATATTTTACTCTAATCTTTGTTTATAGAAGGAGTAAATAATCCAAACGAAGAACATTCCAGTACGCAGCGCTGATGGTTACATGATAAGGCAGGGCCTGGCACCAACACCAGGACTGGCCATCTATTAAGGTGAAAACACATAACTTTGATAATGAAGCTGTCTCCTGATTTATAGAAGCTATGCTGTCTTAACTCCTGGGATTCAGAGCCAAACTGTGCCCCGAGGGAAGGGGAAGGGAGGTGAATGTGCCACCAGGATTTAAAGAGAGAAGATTTTAAGCTTGAAACACCAAAGCTGTTCTGAAAGAAAACAGTGTTTTAAGTTCACAGAGAAAACTTTTAAAAAGAGAATCAGAAAGGTTCTAAGTCCCATTTCAGAGACAACTATAGACAAAAAAAAAAAAGACTCCAAACTTACACACTTCCCTTCCCTTCCCTAAATTCACCCCTTAATCATAGTGCCAAGAACTTCAATGAGGTAATTTGAATTTCATTTCAGCATTCATAATAGTATTAACATCCCAAGGAGAACAAACTATTCTCTTAAGCTGTGAGGCCATGGTCTCATTTTAGCACGTTTGTAGGATGGTCACAGGTACACAAAGGCTCATTAACCACACTGACAACCTCTTGCAAAAATTCTGGAGTACTGCAACCAGAAACCGCCCCCCCCCCCCCCCCGCAAATAAACAGTATAATTGTAGCTTTCTGGTAGCTCTTTTCACTTTTAGCCCAAAGACTTAGTAAAAAGTGGACTCTGAAAAGCCAGTTGAATAAAACTGGCTAAGATACTGGTCCACGAACGCTTTTAAAAACCGATCACAGGCTTTTCCCATTAAAACTTGGATGAAAATGGCAGAAGAGTTTTTACCTTTTCAATGGTAAAGGGTGGATTAAAAAAAAAATTCATACTGAATTTTGAAAACTTCTAACATGGATAACAAGTTTTTGGAAAAGTCGCAAAAATACTTACGTGAAAGTAAACAGAGGCCACCCACTAGGCCCTGGATGGCACCTCAAAAGACCTTCAGGAGGACAGTCATCATTTATCAGGGAAGGTCCTGGACAGAATTAGTTTCTTTCCGGTGAATATTCTTAATCTCACACTCAAGCCAAACCAACTACCTGCTAAAGTTTCCTATGCATATCTCATCAATTTCTGCCCCTGTGCCATCTGGCAAGTTGAAATCCTACCTATCCTTGCTGAACCAGATTAAAAAAGGTAAAAGTCTCTACAAACCTCTCTCGACTTTCTGGGATAGAAAGAACCTTTTCCCCTTTTAAGTACTTCCATAGCACTTTTTATCCAGACATCCCATACTGTATTAGTATTTTCCACCTAGCATTGCTGTTTTTTATGGCAATATCTCATCTCTCCTTCTAGTCTACAAGCCTCCTGAGGGTAGGGTATCTGCTTCCTTTGTGTATGCTTCCTGTTCAAGAACTTGCTCATAGTAGGCCCACAATGAACATTTACTGGGTGAATAAATGGACCTTAATCTCCCATAGCATTAGTGTAACTCCAAAGACAATTTGAGGATCATCTTCCTATTCGCTCAAAGAGGCTGAACTAATGAGAACTTTCCAAAGCAGTTACACTTGTACAATAATGCATGCCAATGTTTCATTATTATAACATTTCCACTACCAATGAGAATGCAAACACTATACATTTTCCAGTCATTGAGTATTGATCACGTATCAGGCATTTTCCTAGGCACAGAAGATATGAACATGAGGAAGAAATAGTTTCTCTGCTAATGAGGAATTCAAAGTCTAGTGAAAGAGATAAAACGCAAGACAGGTAACACCAGTAAATAATGTTTAATTACTCCAACAAAAGTCTGCACTGCTTCTTTGACCACAGTTCAGCATATTAACAAATTTTTTAATTTAGCTATAAAACCTAACCTTACTTTTCTTTCTGCTCCTTACATCCCTACCATTTCTGATGAAAGACATCTTGGACTTGATCATTATGGACATTTTTCAACACATCATTCAACTCCAATAGGTTTTAATAGGTGGCAGGAATCCTACATACTTGGGCAACTGTAAACGAAATCGCCAACATTTTGCAATTAGTAACACAAAGCAAAAGAGAGGCACAGTCCTTATATCTCTCACCACTAACACTCAGTCCAAAACAACACAATTCTTGTAGATTCTCTCACTACAAGCCTTTCAAACCACTATCCATTCTGTTTTATTTCTGCTATGTATGTGTTGGCCTGGATTACTGAATTCCTCCAATTTCTTCACACCTAAATTTATTGAACACTTTTTTATCAGAATAATTTTCCTGCCATGAAATGTGCATCATGTCATTCTACAACTCAAAACTCTTATTGGTTCTTTGCTGCCCAGAAGCCCAAACACAAACTCTTCACACACTATACCAGCTCCCTTTCAACAAAGCCATTTCTCAACCATCAGTTTTTCTTTCATCCCTGGATGGATACTCTGCCCTCTGGCTCATGAAAGCAGTCTACTTCTTGGATGTGTATATGCTTTGCACACCTTAAATCTCACCCAGGATGCCCACTTCACCTTCACCTATCAACCCCTATTAGCATCTTTAATAATTAGGTTGAACAACTCACACCTCATCTGGGAAGCTATCTTCCAAAGGAAGCTACCTGGCCCTGGTATCTTTTGTTATAAGTCACCTCTGCACTTAGGTCCTCAAATTCTAACATATAAACTTCTACTTATTGCTGTGTAAATTTTGGAAAATGTACTACAACCATTTCATCCAGGACTGCTGCTCTACAGACCTTGAGGACAGGAAACACATCAATGCCTCTAATCTTCAGTAGGAAGGGCCCTGCACACATAGTCACTCAATGAATTCCACTGACAACATTGGTAGGAGATATGTTTGGAATTCACACCACCTCACAAAGTTTTTTAAACTGGAACAAGAGACTCCTTTATGGATATCCACCCAAGTTACAGCAAACCAGGGTGCTACAGCAAAAGGAACAGAATTAGACTCTTAATTTAAAATGAGAATAAGTCAAAGCTACTAAGTTGGGTAAAGATACCTTCTGTAGGCTGTTGGAGATCTTCTGGTTCCACACAAAAGGCTGAGGTTCCAAAACCTATCAAATCTCTACTCTGGAAAGCAGGAAAACTGTTATCTGGCCAAAGAAAGTAGCATTACTGGTGCTTTTAAAAGAGCCTCCAAAGCTCACAGTTCTATTAATATCTCTTAACTAAAGAAGAAATATGAAGAAGTCTTTTGCACATTTCTAAGAAACAAAGGTAAACTGGCTAAGTATTTAACCTGTAACGATCCACTAGCACTCTTCTTACAGTCCGGGTTTTGGGTTCTGAATTTAAGGTGAATTTGAGGGTGCTATATTTTTGAATATTCAAATCTGTTGTCAGGCTTTAAGCGGGTGAGACCATTTTTCCCTCTGGTGTCTAACAAATGGCTCCAAAGACCTGTTTGTCCCTCAGATGTTGGAGGAACTGTTCAGGAACAATTCATTCCTGCAAGGCTATGAGTCACCACACACTGCCAAGGTCAGGGAGACCTCTGCTAACCAAGGCAGCACTAGCCACACACTCGGGCTGCCTTAGAGAAGCTGGTCTCGGTGCCCACTTTTTTTTTTTTGTTAATCCACAGGTCATCAATCATCTTTTTTTGACATCTTTATTGGAGTACAATTGTTTTACAATGGTGTGTTAGTTTCTGCTTTATAACAAAGTGAATCAGTTATACATATACATATGTTCCCATTTCTCCTCCCTCTTGTATCTCCCTCCCTCCCACCCTCCCTATCCCACCCCTCGAGGTGGTCACAAAGCACCGAGCTGACCTCCCTGTGCTATGTGGCTGCTTCCCACTAGCTGTCTATTTTACATTTGGTAGTGTATATATGTCCATGCCTCTCTCTCACTTTGTCACAGCTTACCCTTCCCCCTCCCCATATCCTCGAGTCCATTCTCTAGTAGGTCTGCATCTTTATTTCCGTCTTGCCCCAGGTTCTTCATGACCTTTTTGTTGTTGTTGTTAGATTCCATATATATGTGTTAGCATACGGTATTTGTCTTTCTCTTTCTGACTTACTTCACTCTGTAAGACAGACTCTAGGTCCATCCACCTCACTACAAATAACTCAATTTCATTTCTTTTTATGGCTGAGTAATATTCCACTGTATATATGTGCCACATCTTCTTTATCCATTCATCCAATGATGGACACTTAGGTTGCTTCCATCTCCTGGCTATTGTAAATAGAGCTGCAATCATCTTTACAGAAGAGAAAATGTCCAGCTTCCTCACTGGGTGGAGATCATCCTGCTAGGCCTTCATCCCGGTTTCTTTTCTGCTGAAACGGTGATTTTCCTAGGGGTGCACAACTGCTTCTAAAAGGCAAGTCTCCTGTTTGGTTATGAAAGGAAAGCAGGGAGATCCACTTAACACCACTGTGCGATGAAATTAGGGGATAAAAAGGCAGGAAGCGTAGCAGCTATGGGATATTGAAACAGCTTTTCCCAGAGGTATATGACCTCCTTTCACGTACTCTCTCCTTTTGCTCACTCTTAAATTACGTGTATCATGCCACAACGTCAGGGGAACTCACTGTGTCCCAACAGAGCTACAGATTTTGTATATGTTTGCACCAGCTCTTCAAATACAAGGTTGAATACTTGGTTAATTTTTCTTCCCCTTAGGTTGGAAATCAGTAGGTATTTAAGTCTTCACAGATTTTTGAATCATTTCCTCCTCTTCAAACGATGCGCGTTACGGGCTGGGGAAGGCGGGGAGGAAATTCCAGGGGAATAAATTGGCCTATATATGTTATCAAGTTTTAGCAATGGGTGATGGATGAAATCTTCAGGTGATTCATTGCCAGAGGTGGTATTCGGTGCTCAAATGACAGAACTGCAACTTTCACTGAGCTAGTCAGCTTCGCTTTGTCCTCAATTTGGGTAGTGGTTGTTAGGATTTCACATGGGCAAAATGTACATTTCCTTCCAGCTGGCCCCCAGTGTAAAGGTCTCATTAAAAGACTTTTTCAGACGTGTACCTGGGGGCTGTCAGGAAACACCCATTTGTTCCACCAAAAACAGGGAAGGAAGAGCAAAACTAGGAGCTAACAGCACCTGGGCTTTTATTTAACATAACTGCTTTCTCAGAAATGCTAATGGGCATCACTAAATGTACTCTTAATCTAAGTCCAGCAGCAGAAAAAACAAGTCTTCTGGCTGCTTAAGAAAACAAAGGTATTTCTTCCCACATGACACAAGTAATATTCTTTCACTGAAAAAAGCACAAGGCAACCACACTCCAGCATTTGTGTACCTGTGTGTCTATGCCAGCCAAGAACCTGCTAAAACAAGCATTTAAAATTCTATTCGTAGTGCTCTCTGTAAAAATCTCTTTGTTGTGATGATATTTATGATACTAATGTAAATATTCACCACAGAATCAAAGATTAATGTGGGACCGACTTTTATTTCTGTTTAACTCAATCTGTTGATCTACTTACACATGTGCAAGTACACACAGACCTCATTTTTTTTTTTTTTTTTTTGTGGTACGCAGGCCTCTCACTGTTGTGGCCTCTCCCGTTGCGGAGCACAGGCTCCGGACGCGCAGGCTCAGCGGCCATGGCTCACGGGCCCAGCCGCCCCACGGCACGTGGGATCTTCCCGCACCGGGGCACGAACCCGTGTCGCCTGCATCGGAAGGCGGACTCCCAACCACTGCGCCACCAGGGAAGCCCCAGACCTCATTTTTTGAAGAAAACTTGACAAACGTTATCCTCCTCAATACTGAGACATTTTCTCCTTCCTTGAAGTGGTGGGAAAATGAAATAGTTGAAAGCTTTCTTGTTCGTCAAAATGCTGACATAACTACATTCTCTCAAATAGAAGAACTGAGCACTTTTGAAAACAATGCTACTTCAACATGTAAATAAAAGTCATAGCAATTTAAAAAGTTGTTGTTACTGAGGACACTAAAATGTCTTGAGTAATCGCCAGCCAAAACTCACAATCAAACTAATAAGATCCTTTTTCTGCCTCCACTGCAAAACCTGTAAAATGGGATAATGCTGACACAGAGCAGTTGTGAATACTATTAAAGGTCAAGAAACAGTAAAACAGAACCTGGGCAATGGAATAATTAAATAAACAACTGGTTAACCTACTGCATGATGACAAAGGCACATCAAATAAAACTACTTTGTTGTTCTACTTTATATACTTACCTACAATGTTAATACATGGACAACTACGTAGTTTAAATACACTATAAAACTTTGATGTTTTAAGGGTTTCTATAAAAATCTATTAAGAATAGTTTTATAAATAAAACATAATATTTTTTAATCAAAGAAAAAAATTGTCCTACACATTAATTAGTGGTTATATATCTGCCTGAGGAAGTATTAACACTGGCAGAAAGCCTAATTAACTTTCTTCCTGTAAGATAAATATTTTTTTCCAGCTTAAACTTCTATTTATTTATGTTTTTAACATCTTTATTGGAGCATAATTGCTTTACAATGGTGTATTAGTTTCTGTTTTATAACAAAGTGAATCAGCTATGTATATACATATATCCCCACATCCCCTCCCTCTTGCGTCTCCCTCCCACCCTCCCTATCCCACCCCTCTAGGTGGTCACAAAGCACCGAGCTGATCTCCCTGTGCTATGTGGCTGCTTCCCACTAGCTAGCTATTTTACATTTGGTAGTGTATATAGGTCCATGCCACTCTCTCACTTTGTCCCAGCTTACCCTCCCCCCACCGCCCACCATGTCCTCAAGTCCATTCTCTGTCTGCGTCTTTATTCCTGTAAGATAAACTTTTTAAAAGCAAGTTGACTGAAGAAATAAGGTGTTTATACAAATCAGTGATGTAGAATATTATTTGGTTATTATTGTTTTCCCCTTAAAATTCTAGAATCTTATTAAAGGAAATAAGTTTTATGAAGAAGGTCTAAGAAAAGGTTCCTAGCAATCAAGAGATTTCCCAAGTATGATGAAACAGAGAGAGGCGAGTAGGACCAGGAAGAAAACTAGAATCTTCTTTGAAAGATAATACTTTCACTCTGAGTTGTATGAGAGTCGGTGGTTGGAAAGGACAGTATATTGAAGACTGTGAGGCAACTTGGAAAAGAGAAGGAGAGTAAAGAATGTCAATGATTAGGGCTACAAGTAAAATACTAAGAACAAAGCCCTAAGGGTTTCCTCAGGAAAACTTCCCAAGTATGATCAAACTCAAGGGGCTCAAAATGCTAGGCTATTATCACATTTCACACTGGTGCCTGTGCCACATGAGAAGACAGGTTAGCCTGTGTGAAGTTCCAAAACTAATACTCTTTGCAAGAATATTAATTATTAGCCAGATGAGTAGGGATCACCTATACATGGGGACATCTCTTGCCACTTTCTTCTGTAAGGTGATAGTAGGACATCACAGTTTTCCAGTGGAAACCTGTACCACTGAAATCCTACCAATGTGTGAGTCCCAATTACATACTCTGGTCCAAGCCTTCATCGAAGTACCACCAACTGATGACATGGGTCCAACCTCATCACTTTAGAGTTGTCTGGTTTTCAAGGGGTAAGTTACCATGTCTATTACCCCCCAGACCACACAACCTGAGAAGTACTAGGTTTCAGACTAACTTTTACACTCCTTCTGTGCAAAGAACCCATGTGCCTTCCACCGTTCAAGGAGGATAGCTGCCAAAACACCACTGGCCATGATATGAGCAGCTAAAAGTCAGTTGGGAGGATAAAAAAAGGAAGGAGGACATGGGGATGCAGAGCAGGAAGAGCCAACTCAGGAGCCAAAGCCACAATCTTACACACTTTGATTACCTGGGTTTCTCCCAGCCCTGATATCTAATTGCTTAGATGATTCCAAAAAAAAAAAATAAATAAATTTATTTAATTTATTTTTTATTTTTGGCTGTGTTGCTGCACGCGGGCTTTCTCTAGTTGCAGCGAGCGGGCTTCTCATTGCGGGGGCTTCTCTTGTTGCGGAGCATGGGCTCTAGAGCGCAGGCTCAGTAGCTGTGCACGGACTTAGTTACTCCGCGGCATGTGGGATCTTCCCAGACCAGGGCTCGAACCTGTGTATCCCCTGCATTGGCAGGCGGATTCTTAACCACTGCACCAGCAGGGAAGCCCCAAGGAGAGGTTCTTTAAAGCAGCGCTGTACTAGAAATCTGTTACCTGTATGCCTCTGAAATCAAATTCATAAACCTCCTTTCCTCTGTCTCTCTTAGATGTCTTAACTTACGAATCTCACTGTCCTCCCACCAACAGGCAAGCAAGGTTTGTTTGTTTTTTAATCGTTGTAACAACATTTTTTTTCTAAAGGATCTCCATTTCTACAGTCACAAGGCTCTCTTCACAAAGGATGCATTCCCTGACACTTCTGGAAATTAAAAATAACACTTTCATACTGAAAAAGTGAAGCAGTTGTCAATCAAACCCCTTCTTTCTTCACTGTTAATGGCCATCACTGGAATAAAACTTATCACCTTGAGATTAGTAATTCCCAAATATTCAACTCCAAAGTCATGGCCTTGATTCCTGATTCCAGCAGCATATTCCTGGTTTTGAATCTAGCAAAACTGCCTGCCAGTTACCCTGACCCAGAAGGGAACAGGAGGTGGGAAATAAAACTCCCTTCCATGCACTGCTATCAGAACTGTTGGCTATTTGCAGAATTCTTATGTCAACAGGACCAGTAAACAAGTGTTAATATTGCAAGTGCAGGCAACATCCAGAGGAAATTCAGTGTAGTTAGCTGCATGGAGCAGAGCATGGAGATCCGAGAGAGAAATGTGTCAGCTCCTAGAAGCCAGTAGGTCAGTGGCTGACAGCAGTGAAATGGAGCTGCTTCAAAGCCGACTGGGCTGTGACCTGAACACTGCACATTCCCTGCACCCAGCGAGAAAGGATCAATGACTGTGTGTGCTGGGCTCTAGTCATCCCCCTGGCTAGTGAAAGCTGGGCTGAAAGGCATGCTACGGGGCCTCTGGGCAGCCTGAAGCCTGGCATTAGCAGAGTTTGTTATATAGCTGGGCTGGTGAATGCACCAGGCACCAAAGCCTCCCTTACCCCCGCTGCCTTCCCTCTTCAATCCCACCAACTCCCCTCTGGCTGTCTGTTTAGTGTCACTCAGTTGGGATGGATCCTGTTAAAGATCTGACGCTTAGTGAGGACTCGGAGGTGTCTGGAACGCCTGCCTCTAATCATAAACACCACAGCTGGCAATGATGTGGTTGAAAAAAAAATCACCTTGATCCAGTACACATTCTCTTTGATGTTTCTGCAGTGAGTTCACTGCCCAGAGAAAAAGGTACGAGGTTTTCTTTTTTTTTCTTTTTTTTAACTCTGAAAAAAAAATCAAGCTTGACATTCTCAAATCATAACCATATGACTTTCAATTCTGTGCTTTAAAAAATTTCATATA